>NC_060175.1:108698848-109001000 GCF_021184085.1 Oncorhynchus gorbuscha | reverse complement strand
ACTAACAGTAGTATAGGTAACCCTATCCCTAACAGTAGGACAGGTAACCCTATCAACTAACAGTAGTATAGGTAACCCTATCCCAGTAACAGTAGTATAGGTAACCATATCCCTAACAGTAGGAACATCCCTAACAGGTAATCCCTAACAGTAGGACAGGTAACCCTATCCTAACAGTAGTAACCCTATCCTAACAGTAGTATAGGTAACCCTCCCTATCCCTAACAGTAGGACAGGTAACCCTATCCCTAACAGTAGGACAGGTAACCCTATCCCTAACAGTAGTATAGGTAACCCTATCACTAACAGGTAACCCTATCCCTAACAGTAGTATAGGTAACCATATCCCTAACAGTAGGACAGGTAACCCTATCCCTAACAGTAGGACAGGTAACCCTATCCCTAACAGTAGGACAGGTAACCAGGTAACCCTATCCCTAACAGTAGTATATCACTAACAGGTAACCCTATATCCCTAACAGTAGGAACCAGGTAAGGTAACCCTATCCCTAACAGTAGGACAGGTAACCCTATCCTAACAGTAGTACAGTAGTATAGGTAACCCTATCACTAACAGTAGTAACCCTAGGTAACCCTATCCCTAACAGTCCCTAACAGTAGGACAGGTAACCCTATCCCAGTAACAGGTAACCCTATCCCTAACAGGACAGGTAACCCTATCCTAACAGTAGGACAGGTAACCCTATCCCTAACAGTAGTAGACAGGTAACCCTATCCCTAACAGTAGGACAGGTAACCCTATCCCTAACAGTAGGACAGGTAACCCTATCCCTAACAGTAGGACAGGTAACCCTATCACTAACAGTAGGACAGGTAACCCTATCCCAGTAACAGTAGGACAGGTAACCCTATCCCTAACAGTAGGACAGGTAACCCTATCCCTAACAGTAGGGTAACCCTATCACTAACAGTAGTAAGGTAACCCTATCCTAACAGTAACAGTAGGGTAACCCTATCCCTAACAGGTAACCCTATCCCTAACAGTAGGACAGGTAACCCTATCCCTAACAGTAGGACATCCCTAACAGTAGTAAGGTAACCCTATCCCTAACAGTAGTATAGGTAACCCTATCACTAACAGGTAACCCTATCCCAGTAGTATAGGTAACCCTATCCCTAACAGTAGGACAGGTAACCCTATCCCTAACAGTAGGACAGGTAACCCTATCCCTAACAGTAGTATAGGTAACCATATCCCCCTAACAGTAGGAACCCTAGGTAACCCCTATCCCTAACAGTAGGACAGGTAACCCTATCCCTAACAGTAGGACCCTAGGTAACCCTATCCCTAACAGTAGTATAGGTAACCATATCCCCTAACAGTAGGGTAACCCTATCACTAACAGTAGTAAGGTAACCCTATCCCTAACAGTAGGACAGGTAACCCTATCCCTAACAGTAGTATAACAGGTAACCCTATCACTAACAGTAGTATAGGTAACCTAACAGTAGTCCCTATCCCAGTAGTATAGGTAACTAACAGTAGTATAGGTAACCCTATCCCTAACAGTAGTAACCTAGTAGTAACCCTATCACTAACAGTAGTATAGGTAACCCTATCCCTATCACTAACAGTAGTATAGGTAACCCTATCCCTAACAGTAGTATAGGTAACCCTATCACTAACAGTAGTATAGGTATAGGTAACCCTATCACTAACAGTAGTATAGGTAACCCTATCCAGTAGTATAGGTAACCCTAGTAGTATAGGTAACCCTATCAGTAGGACAGGTAACCCTATCCCTAACAGTAGTATAGGTAACCCTATCACTAACAGTAGTATAGGTAACCCTATCCCTAACAGTAGTATAGGTAACCCTATCCCTAACAGTAGTATAGGTAACCCTATCACTAACAGTAGTATAGGTAACCCTATCACTAACAGTAGTATAGGTAACCCTATCACTAACAGTAGTATAGGTAACCCTATCCCTAACAGTAGTATAGGTAACCCTATCACTAACAGTAGTATAGGTAACCCTATCCCCTATCCCTAACAGTAGTATAGGTAACCCTATCCCTAACAGTAGTATAGGTATAGGTAACCCTATCACTAACAGTAGTATAGGTAACCCTATCCCTAACAGTAGGACAGGTAACCCTATCACTAACAGTAGTATAGGTAACCCTATCCCTAACAGTAGGACAGGTAACCCTATCACTAACAGTAGTATAGGTAACCCTATCACTAACAGTAGGACAGGCTGCATGCAGGGCACAACTGGAGAAGTAGAAAGATGAAGTATATTAGACAAACTGAATGCCCTTATATCGCTCTGTTGAGTGTCCCTGTCTATATTCACCTGACCTCGTTAATCAAACTACAGCTATTAGAAGTGAACTGCCTTCATAACTATATATGGACAAGATCCAAAACATTACCACCCTCTCTCCCTCTGTCCCTCTCTCTCTCCCAGGTAGTTAGTTAGGTCATGTGATCTTGCAGGGTAAAGGTGGACTATAATTCCGTTCCAGCCACTCAGCGAAGTGCCTCAGACGCTTTACCCGACTAAATTTCCTCCCAGCGGGCCTCAACTTGACTGGGACCCCAGCTGCCATGTCCATCATCCGGAAGAACTGGTCGGCTCTGTCCCGGTAAGAGTTGGTTTACACCTGATGTTCACCAGATGTATATGCGTGTTGTTTTGCCGGTTGTCTAGCCCACATTTTCCGTGCTTTAAATATATGTGCTTTACTTTGTAACCAGCTGAAAGCTAGCTAGTTGGAGTCAATGTGTCTCACCGCCTGGTAAAGAAATGTGAAAATATTAAACGCATGCAGTACACAGAACGCACCGCAGTACACAGAACGCACCTCAGTACACAGAACGCACCGCAGCCCAGTGCCCCCAATGTAGCGTGTTGGACTGCTCTATTGACAATGAATGACCACCAGAACGCAAAGAGTTTTATGTGTCTGGTGGGCATGAGGCTTTAGTTTGTGGTGACTTTCTGTCAGGATTGTAACGATAACCGATAGCCTACAATTCATGTATAGTAGAGCTGCGCTGCGCACTAATAGACACCTGTTTTCGCTGTGAATCATACATCAATGATGATTTAGATGGTTAGAACAGAATGTTGTTTTTGTAAATAGTGAATGGTCTTCCGAGGTTTGTGACTGCTGTCGTTGATCATGATAAGGAAAGTGAAAGCTGATCAGATTGAGGTGGGTCCTGTGATGTTGCTGTTGTTAACCCCCTAAAGTCAGTCGAAGCTAAAGATATCTGGATGAGATCCGTCTCAATACACTGTATCCACCCATGTCGTGCATCTGCGAGGAAAGGTGACGGCGCTAGAGCAGTGTCTGTCCCTCACAGGCTTCGTGGGACTCGTCTGAAGTCGGTATAGCCGATCTGCCGACTTCTGTCTGTAGCGTCCCAACAGTTTGGGATACATACTAATAACCCTAAAACCTCTATGGAAAGGTGAGACTCTCACAAACACTGTACATGGTGGTTGTCTTGCTCTAAGACGCCCACAGCCCCACAAGACTTTAATTTATCTTTATTTAACCACGCAAGTCAGTTAAGAACAAATTCTTATTTTCAATGACGGCCTAGGAACAGTGGGTTAACTGCCTGTTCAGGGGCAGAATGATAGTACCTTGTCAGTTTGGGGGTTTGAACTTGCAACCTTGCGATTACTAGTCCAACACTCTAACCACTAGGCTACCCTGCCGCCCCAGGCTAGTCTGTCTGAAGGTCCCCCAGTAGCAGTTGGAAAAATGAGTGGACGTACAGTATATATGGTGATTCAATATGTAAAAACAATTATAGTCTTGATGTGTCTTATCTCTCTCAGATATAGGACAGACACTTCAGAACAATATTCCCTTCCATTGTTTTGCCATCTGATGTTCCATGTAGTGAATCTGTTATTCAATGCGTTTTGTATGGGCTAATAGTAGTAAGGACAAATCATCAAATTGTTTTTCTTTGATACTTCAAGGGGTCTTAAAATTGTAAATCAAATGGCAAAATTATCCTTGGTATCCTTCTTAAAACAATTCCATATAGTTTTTTTGGACCCCTCCCCCCACCCCGGCTTAGACTCTTGTGGATAATATATGCCATTTAGCAGACGCTTTTATCCAAAGCGACTTACAGTCATGTGTGCATACATTCTACGTATGGGTGGTCCCGGGGATCGAACCCACTACCCTGGCGTTACAAACGCCATGCTCTACCAACTGAGCTACAGAAGGACGTGATTTTGAGCATGGAAGCACAACACACGTCCACATCAACACAACTACCAAGATCTCTGTTAAAACTTCTGACAATAACCCCTGATTGTAGAGAGTCTGAGTTTGAGTCAAGAGATGCCCCGAGTCTGAGTTTGATATGATGATCCTGGACAACACCCTGTCGTTCTCAACTAACATCAAGGCGGTGGCCCGTTCCTGTAGGTTCATGCTCTACAACATCCGCAGAGTACGACCCTGCCTCACACAGGAAGCAGCGCAGGTCCTAATCCAGGCACTTGTCATCTCCCGTCTGGATTACTGCAACTCGCTGTTGGCTGGGCTCCCTGCCTGTGCCATTAAACCCCTTCAACTCATCCAGAACGCCGCAGCCCGTCTGGTGTTCAACCTTCCCAAGTTCTCTCACGTCACCCCGCTCCTCCGTTCTCTCCACTGGCTTCCAGTTGAAGCTCGCATCCGCTACAAGACCATGGTGCTTGCCTACGGAGCTGTGAGGGGAACAGCACCTCAGTACCTCCAGGCTCTGATCAGGCCCTACACCCAAACAAGGGCACTGCGTTCATCCACCTCTGGCCTGCTCGCCTCCCTACCACTGAGGAAGTACAGCTCCCGCTCAGCCCAGTCAAAACTGTTCGCTGCCCTGGCCCCCCAATGGTGGAACAAACTCCCTCACGACGCCAGGACAGCGGAGTCAATCACCACCTTCCGGAGACACCTGAAACCCCACCTCTTTAAGGAATACCTAGGATAGGTTAAGTAATCCCTCTCACCCCACCCCCCCTAAGTTTTAGATGCACTATTGTTAAGTGACTGTCCCACTGGATGTCATAAGGTGAATGCACCAATTTGTAAGTCGCTCTGGATAAGAGCGTCTGCTAAATGACTTAAATGTAAATGTAATGTTGACGGGAGTTTGAAGAATTCCCAATCTCTTATCGGTGGGTCCTATCCCGTTTCTGTCCCTGTTCTGTCTGTGGTCGCTGTCCATTAGAACATTGGGTTAGTTCAGTCTAGTCAGAGACATTAGTGGTAAAGAAAGGCACATGTGGGAAATATTAAATGAAGCTGAGATTCTTGATAAGGTGTGCCTCAATCGGGTCGATAGGAATTAGAACTAGGTCTCTAGGTCTTACAAGTACCATCTTAGACAGCATGTCACACAGAGTACCATCTCAGACAGCATGTCACACAGAATACCATATCAGACAGCATGTCACACAGAGTACCATCTCAGACAGCATGTCACAGAGTACCATCTCAGACAGCATGTCACACAGAATACCATCTCAGACAGCATGTCACACAGAATACCATCTCAGACAGCATGTCACAGAGTACCATCTCAGACAGCATGTCACAGAGTACCATCTCAGACAGCATGTCACAGAGTACCATCTCAGACAGCATGTCACACAGAATACCATCTCAGACAGCATGTCACACAGAGTACCATCTCAGACAGCATGTCACAGAGTACCATCTCAGACAGCATGTCACACAGAGTACCATCTCAGACAGCATGTCACACAGAATACCATCTCAGACAGCATGTCACAGAGTACCATCTCAGACAGCATGTCACACCATCTCAGACAGCATGTCACCCATCTCAGACAGCATGTCACACAGAATGTCACCATCTCAGACAGCATGTCACAGAGTCTCAGACCATCACAGAGTCCATCTCAGACAGCATGTCACAGAGTACCATCTCAGACAGCATGTCACCATCTCAGACAGCATGTCACCATCTCAGACAGTACCATCTCAGACAGCATGTCACAGAGCAGACAGCATACCATCCATCTCAGACAGCATGTCACAGAGTACCATCTCAGACAGCATGTCACAGAGTACCATCTCAGACAGCATGTCACAGAGTACCATCTCAGACAGCATGTCACAGAGTACCATCTCAGACAGCATCTCTCAGACAGCATGTCACAGAGCACCATCTCAGACTCAGACAGCATGTCACACAGAGTACCATCTCAGACAGCATGTCACATCCATCTCAGACAGCATGTCACAGAGCACCATCTCAGACAGCATGTCACAGAGCACCATCTCAGACAGCATGTCACAGAGTACCATCTCAGACAGCATGTCACAGAGCACCATCTCAGACAGCATGTCACAGAGCACCATCTCAGACAGCATGTCACAGAGTACCATCTCAGACAGCATGTCACAGAGTACCATCTCAGACAGCATGTCACAGAGCACCATCTCAGACAGCATGTCACACAGAGCATACCATCTCAGACAGCATGTCACAGAGCACCATCTCAGACAGCATGTCACAGAGCACCATCTCAGACAGCATGTCACAGAGTACCATCTCAGACAGCATGTCACAGAGTACCATCTCAGACAGCATGTCACAGAGCACCATCTCAGACAGCATGTCACAGAGTACCATCTCCAGACAGCATGTCACAGAGTACCATCTCAGACAGCATGTCACACAGACAGCATGTCACCATCTCAGACAGCATGTCACAGAGTACCATCTCAGACAGCATGTCACAGAGTACCATCTCAGACAGCATGTCACACAGACAGTGTCACACAGAGTACCATCCATCTCAGACAGCATGTCACACCATCTCAGAGTACCATCTCAGACAGCATGTCACAGAGCACCATCTCAGACAGCATGTCACACAGAGTACCATCTCAGACAGCATGTCACAGAGTCTCAGACCATCTCCAGACAGCATGTCACAGAGTACCATCTCAGACAGCATGTCACATCAGACAGTACCATCTCAGACAGCATGTCACAGAGCACCATCTCAGACAGCATGTCACAGAGAGTACCATCTCAGACAGCATGTCACACAGACAGATGCACCCTACAAAGAGAGTTGTTGTCCCTAACCCTGTCATCAGCTGTTCATACTACTGCATCTTCATGCAGATGATTTATGAAGCATGTTGTGGTTATAAAGCCTTATTTAAATCTAATGAGAACCTCAAAAGTCCCTGTAGTAGCCTAGGTCACTAGTGTTTAAACTGTGTGGGTCTGTGTAGGCTTGCCCGCCAGTGGACAGTGGAGGATGAAGAGGAAGTGGAAAGGGAGAGGAGGAGGAAGGAGAGGAGCTATAGCAGCACTGACCCCGACAATGACCTTTCACCTGGAAATGACATTTCACCTGGAAACGACCTTTCTCCCCAACACACCCCCGGAAACCAACCCACCAATGACAATGCTCCAAGCATCACCAGGTCAGAGATCAAACACCTGTTATCTCACACACACACACACACACACACACACACACACACACACACACACACACACACACACACACACACACACACACACACACACACACACACACACACACACACACACACACACACACACACACACACACACACACACACACACACACACACACACACACACACACACTTCAAAGTGCATTTTTCTCTGTAAAGATACTAGGGAGAACAGCAATTCATTATTTGTGTGTATTACAGTGCGGAGATGCTCCAGCTGGACTTTGAGGAGATGCTCAGTGTTCGAGACGAGAGGAGGAGGAACAGACACATAGAGACTCTCAGACGACAGAAAGGAGAGGAGGAGGGGAGAGATGGAGGGGAGGAGGGGAGAGTGGGAGGGGAGGAGGGGAGAGTGGAGCTATTGGGTGATATGGAGGAAGGGGGGAGACAGACACCTCCAATAGACACCCCCATCAAACCTTCACCCTCAACCCCACCCTCATCCATATCTTCACCTATACCCTCAACCCCTACACCTACCAACCCCCTAGAAAGACAGGTGAGAGGGAAGGAGGGTTCTATTTTGATGTGTGTGTTTGTGTGCATGAGTGAGTGTGTCAGTAAGGACAGAGACTGTGTTTGTGTGTGTGCGTGCGTGCGCACGTGTGTTTGTGTGTGTGCGTGCGTGCGCACGTGTGTTTGTGTGTGTTAGTAAGGACAGAGTGTGTGAGTGTGTGTGAGTAAGGACAGAGAGAATGTGTGTGTGTGATGGTAAAGACAGTGTTAGTACTGTATGCAATGTATAACCTAGTGTTGACTCTCTAACCCCCCTACCATACAGGTGTGTAACCCCTAACCACCATACAGGGTGTGTACCTAGTGTTAACTCTAACCCCTACCATACAGGGTGTGTACCTAGTGTTAACTCTAACCCCTACCATACAGGGTGTGTAACTCTAACCCCTACCATACAGGGTGTGTACCTAGTGTTAACTCTAACCCCTACCATACAGGGTGTGTACCTAGTGTTAACTCTAACCCCTACCATACAGGGTGTGTTACTCTAACCCCTACCATACAGGGTGTTAAACTCTAACCCCTACCATACAGGGTGTGTACCTAACCCCTACCATACAGGGTGTGTTAAACTCTAACCCCTACCATACAGGGTGTGTACCTAGTGTTAACCTAACCCCTACCATACAGGGTGTGTACCTTGAACTCTAACCCCTACCATACAGGGTGTGTACCTAGTGTTAACTCTAACCCCTACCATACAGGGTGTGTACCTAGTGTTAACTCTAACTACCATACAGGGTGTAACCCTAACCAACCCCTACCAGGGTGTGTACCTAGTGTTAACCATAACCCTAACCCCTACCATACAGGGTGTGTACCTAGTGTTGACTCTAACCCTAACCCCTACCATACAGGGTGTGTACCTAGTGTTAACTCTAACTCTAACCCCTACCATACAGGGTGTGTACCTAGTGATAACCCTAACCCCTAACTCTAACCCCTACCATACAGGGTGTGTACCTAGTGTTAACCATAACCCCTACCATACAGGGTGTGTACCTAGTGTTAACTCTAACCCCTACCATACAGGGTGTGTACCTAGTGTTAACTCTAACCCCTACCATACAGGGTGTGTACCTAGTGTTAACTCTAACCCCTACCATACAGGGTGTGTACCTAGTGTTAACCCTCTAACCCTAACCCCTACCATACAGGGTGTGTACCTAGTGTTAACCTAACCCCTACCATACAGGGTGTGTACCTAGTGTTAACTCTAACCCCTACCATACAGGGTGTGTACCTAGTGTTAACTCTAACCCTAACCCCTACCATACAGGGTGTGTACCTAGTGTTAACTCTAACCCCTACCATACAGGGTGTGTACCTAGTGTTGACTCTAACCCCTACCATACAGGGTGTGTACCTAGTGTTAACCCTAACCCCTACCATACAGGGTGTGTACCTAGTGTTAAACTAACCCTAACCCCTACCATACAGGGTGTGTACCTAGTGTTAACCCTAACCCCTACCATACAGGGTGTGTACCTAGTGTTAACTCTAACCCCCCTACCATACAGGGTGTGTACCTAGTGTTAACTCTAACCCCTACCATACAGGGTGTGTACCTAGTGTTAACTCTAACCCCTACCATACAGGGTGTGTACCTAGTGTTAACTCTAACCCCTACCATACAGGGTGTGTACCTAGTGTTAACCCTAACCCCTACCATTTGTTAATAATCTACTCCAATAACAGACTACTCCAATAACAGGACCTTTCTCCTTACCCCTGGGGAACACTTTCAGCCTCGCACACGCCTACAGATTGACCAGTGTACACACACACACACACACCTGAGAGGGTAGAACTCTGCGAGGTCTCATTGTGCCAGACTACCTGGCTGTGGTTTGATTTGATCCTGTTGGTTGAGAACTCAGAGTGCTCTCTTCTTTAACCCTCTGTTCAGCATAACCTCACCCTCTGTTCAGCATAACCTCACCCTCTGTTCAGCATAACCTCACCCTCTGTTCAGCATAATGAATTTATCCTCAAAGAGCTCTGTTACAGCATAACCTCAATACAGCTCTGTTCAGCAATAATGAACTTATCCTCAAAGAGCTGTTCTGATCAGGCCTGGACAGCTACTGTAAGTTACTAACTACAACAGGCCTGGAATACAGCTACTGTAAGTTACTAACTACAACAGGCCTGGAATACAGCTACTGTAAGTTACTAACTACAACAGGCCTGGGCAATTATTTTCCATGGAGGGCCATATTAGAATATATTTTTTGCCATCACGGGCCAGAATCATATTACAGGATTATACATCATGTGTATGACTGTGTTGACAGATATATCTACTGTAAATCACATCCAGATATGCAACTTACTTTAGTGTTTCAACATGCACAGAAATAAACCACATCCAAGTTCTCCTTTTGGTAGGTCTTTTCATTATGAAGATCTAGGTAAAAGTACACTGCGCATTCAGCACCACGGACAGAACTCTTGTTCACGGAAATGCAGAAAAACACAAGGAGAGAGCTCAATATCACATTTAAACTACTCAATCAGTGTGAGGAGTGAAGTCTCTGATGGGCTTTGACTAGAACAGTAAAGTCAGGTATAGTTTCTGATGTCGCTATGTGCAGGATTACTGAGAGGTGAGAGTCAGTAAGAGATGATCTGTGCCTTGACTTGTTATGTTTCATCACTGAAAATGTCTGTTCACATACATAGGTTGACCCAAACAGTACAAACATCTTCTGAGCATGACTCCTAATCCTTGGAAAGTTTTGTTCATTGAAATGCATAGAACCTCGTCAGTGAAATTGTTTTGAATAGTTCTCCAATCACTGCATCAGACTGAAGATCGATCAGCTCAAGTTGCAGGTCAGTGGGAGCGTTATCCACATTGAAGGTGAAAGGAGAGGAAACAGTAGGAGAGTTATCCACATTGAAGGTGAAAGGAGAGGAAACAGTAGGAGTGTTATCCATATTGAAGGTGAAAGGAGAGGAAACAGTGGGAGCGTTATCCACATTGAAGGTAAAAGGAGAGGAAACAGTAGGAGAGTTATCCACATTGAAGGTGAAAGGAGAGGAAACAGTAGGAGAGTTATCCACATTGAAGGTGAAAGGAGAGGAAACAGTAGGAGAGTTATCCACATTGAAGGTGAAAGGAGAGGAAACAGTAGGAGAGTTATCCACATTGAAGGTGAAAGGAGAGGAAACAGTAGGAGAGTTATCCACATTGAAGGTGAAAGGAGAGGAAACAGTAGGAGAGTTATCCACATTGAAGGTAAAAGGAGAGGAAACAGTAGGAGAGTTATCCACATTGAAGGTGAAAGGAGAGGAAACAGTAGGAGAGTTATCCACATTGAAGGTGAAAGGAGAGGAAACAGTAGGAGAGTTATCTACATTGAAGGTAAAAGGAGAGGAAACAGTAGGAGAGTTATCCACATTGAAGGTGAAAGGAGAGGAAACAGTAGGAGAGTATTTTGAAGGTCCAACACTTTTAAATCCTCAAAAAAACGAGAAAACTCACCATTCAAAGCACACAGTAGCGATGTATACTTCTCCTGCTGGTCATCTGATAGGGAACAGACTAGTAGTGTCATCTGATAGAGAACAGACTAGTAGTGTCATCTGATAGGGAACAGACTAGTAGTGTCATCTGATAGGGAACAGAGCTAGTATACTTCTCCTGTGTCATCTGATAGGGAACAGACTAGTAGTGTCATCTGATAGGGAACAGACTAGTAGTGTCATCTGATAGGGAACAGACTAGTAGTGTCATCTGATAGAGAACAGACTAGTAGTGTCATCTGATAGGGAGCAGACTAGTAGTGTCATCTGATAGAGAACAGACTAGTAGTGTTATCTGATAGGGAACAGACTAGTAGTGTCATCTGATAGGGAACAGACTAGTAGTGTCATCTGATAGGGAGCAGACTAGTAGTGTCATCTGATAGGGAGCAGACTAGTAGTGTCATCTGATAGGGAACAGACTAGTAGTGTTATCTGATAGGGAACAGACTAGTAGTGTCATCTGATAGGGAACAGACTAGTAGTGTCATCTGATAGGGAACAGACTAGTAGTGTCATCTGATAGGGAACAGACTAGTAGTGTCATCTGATAGGGAACAGACTAGTAGTGTTATCTGATAGGGAACAGACTAGTAGTGTCATCTGATAGGGAACAGACTAGTAGTGTCGGAAGGTGGGGGAGATTGTTGTCATCTGATAGGGAACAGACTAGTAGTGTCGGAAGGTGGGGGAGATTGTTGTCTTCTGATAGGGAACAGACTAGTAGTGTTGGAAGGTGGGGGAGATTGTTGTCTTCTGATAGGGAACAGACTAGTAGTGTCGGAAGGTGGGGGAGATTGTTGTCTTCTGATAGGGAACAGACTAGTAGTGTCGGAAGGTGGGGGAGATTGTTGTCTTCTGATAGGGAACAGACTAGTAGTGTCGGAAGGTGGGGGAGATTGTTGTCTTCTGATAGGGAACAGACTAGTAGTGTCGGAAGGTGGGGGAGATTGTTGTCTTCTGATAGGGAACAGACTAGTAGTGTCGGAAGGTGGGGGAGATTGTTGTCTTCTGATAGGGAACAGACTAGTAGTGTCATCTGATAGGGAACAGACTAGTAGTGTCATCTGATAGGGAACAGACTAGTAGTGTCGGAAGGTGGGTGAGATTGTTGTCATCTGATAGGGAACAGACTAGTAGTGTCATCTGATAGGGAACAGACTAGTAGTGTCATCTGATAGGGAACAGACTAGTAGTGTCATCTGATAGGGAACAGAATAGTAGTGTCATCTGATAGGGAACAGACTAGTAGTGTCATCTGATAGGGAACAGACTAGTAGTGTCTTCTGATAGGGAACAGACTAGTAGTGTCATCTGATAGGGAACAGACTAGTAGTGTCATCTGATAGGGAACAGACTAGTAGTGTCATCTGATAGGGAACAGACTAGTAGTGTCATCTGATAGGGAGCAGACTAGTAGTGTCATCTGATAGGGAACAGACTAGTAGTGTCATCTGATAGGGAACAGACTAGTAGTGTCATCTGATAGGGAACAGAATAGTAGTGTCATCTGATAGGGAGCAGACTAGTAGTGTCATCTGATAGGGAACAGAATAGTAGTGTCATCTGATAGGGAGCAGACTAGTAGTGTCATCTGATAGGGAACAGACTAGTAGTGTCATCTGATAGGGAACAGACTAGTAGTGTCATCTGATAGGGAACAGACTAGTAGTGTCATCTGATAGGGAACAGACTAGTAGTGTCATCTGATAGGGAACAGACTTGTAGTGTCATCTGATAGGGAACAGACTAGTAGTGTCATCTGATAGGGAACAGACTATTAGTGTCATCTGATAGGGAACAGACTAGTAGTGTCGGAAGGTGGGGGAGATTGTTGTCTTCTGATAGGGAACAGACTAGTAGTGTCGGAAGGTGGGTGAGATTGTTGTCTTCTGATAGGGAACAGACTAGTAGTGTCGGAAGGTGGGGGAGATTGTTGTCTTCTGATAGGGAACAGACTAGTAGTGTCGGAAGGTGGGGGAGATTGTTGTCTTCTGATAGGGAACAGACTAGTAGTGTCATCTGATAGGGAACAGACTAGTAGTGTCGGAAGGTGGGGAGATTGTTGTCTTCTGATAGGGAACAGACTAGTAGTGTCGGAAGGTGGGGAGATTGTTGTCTTCTGATAGGGAACAGACTAGTAGTGTCATCTGATAGGGAACAGACTAGTAGTGTCGGAAGGTGGGGAGATTGTTGTCTTCTGATAGGGAACAGACTAGTAGTGTCGGAAGGTGGGGGAGATTGTTGTCTTCTGATAGGGAACAGACTAGTAGTGTCATCTGATAGGGAACAGACTAGTAGTGTCGGAAGGTGGGTGAGATTGTTGTCATCTGATAGGGAACAGACTAGTAGTGTCATCTGATAGGGAACAGACTAGTAGTGTCATCTGATAGGGAACAGAATAGTAGTGTCATCTGATAGGGAACAGACTAGTAGTGTCATCTGATAGGGAACAGACTAGTAGTGTCATCTGATAGGGAACAGACTAGTAGTGTCATCTGATAGGAACAGACTAGTAGTGTCATCTGATAGAGAACAGACTAGTAGTGTCATCTGATAGAGAACAGACTAGTAGTGTCATCTGATAGAGAACAGACTAGTAGTGTCATCTGATAGAGAACAGACTAGTAGTGTCATCTGATAGAGAACAGACTAGTAGTGTCATCTGATAGAGAACAGACTAGTAGTGTCGGAAGGTGGGGGAGATTGTTGTCATCTGATAGGGAACAGACTAGTAGTGTCATCTGATAGGGAACAGACTAGAGTGTCATCTGATAGAACAGACTAGTAGTGTCATCTGATAGGGAACAGACTAGTAGTGTCGGAAGGTGGGGGAGATTGTTGTCTTCTGATAGGGAACAGACTAGTAGTGTCATCTGATAGGGAACAGACTAGTAGTGTCATCTGATAGGGAACAGACTAGTAGTGTCGGAAGGTGGGGGAGATTGTTGTCATCTGATAGGGAACAGACTAGTAGTGTCGGAAGGTGGGGGAGATTGTTGGCTTCTACTTGGCAGGTCAGATTGTTGGCTTCTACTTGGCAGATCTCTCGTAATTCCGTTGTTTGCTAAATGCAGTTTTGTGCATTCTTTCAATGCACTTGTCCTCTGCTCAGAATTCATATTACTATATTTCTCTGCATGCTTCGTCTGGAAGTGTCGGAACAAGTTGTAGTCTTTCAAGACAGCGATGCTCTCTTTGTACACTAAGCATTCAGGTTTCCCTGATACCTCAATAAATAGATATTTCGATGTCCACTCATGGTGGAACACCCTACATTCATTGTCTACTTTCATTTTCTTTGAAATCTTTGAAAATACATTTTAGCTCAATTTCTAGCTAGCTACTATTTGTAACTGTGACGTGTGTGTCAGCCTGTCAGGCTCTTTGCTGTTGGTGTGTTTTATACATCTGATGCGTAGGACGTTAATTCCTCCCACTCTTTTGCTAGTGTAATCACTACAGTCTTTTCTAGACCCAAGCTCACTACTTTTTTGCATGTTGTCCAGCCCAACTTTGAATTCTGCATGACAAGCCAGGGGTTATATGTTTAAAAAAAATGTATTTTAAATATAACCTTTATTTAACCAGGTAGGGCAGTTGAGAACACCTTTATTTAACCAGGTAGGGCAGTTGAGAACAAGTTCTCATTTACAACTGCGACCTGGCCAAGATAAAGCAAAACAGTGTGACAAAAACAACAACACAGTTACACATAAACAAATGTACAGTCAATAATACAATAGAAAAATCTATGTACAGTATGTGCAAATGTAGAAGATTAGGGAGGTAAGGCAATAAATAGGCCATAGAGGTGAAATAATTACAATTTAGCATTAACACTGGAGTGATATATGTGCAGCTGTTGATGTGCAAGTAGAGATACTGGGGTGCAAAAGAGCAAGAGAATAAGTAACAATATGGGGATTAGAGGTTGACCGATTATGATTTGAAATAATGACAATTAGAACAACACTGAATGAACACTTATTTTGACTTAATAGAATACATCAATAAAATCAATTTAGCCTCAAATAAATGAAACATGTTCAATTTGGTTTAAATAATGCAAAAACAAAGTGTTGGAAAAGAAAGTAAAATTGCAATATGTGCCATGTAAGAAAGCTAACGCTTAAGTTCCTTGCTCAGAACATGAGAACATATGAAAGCTGGTGGTTCCTTTTAACATGAGTCTTCAATATTCCCAGGTAAGAAGTTTTAGGTTGTCGTTATTATAGGAATTATAGGACTAGTTCTCTCTATACCGTTTGTATTTCATTAACCTTTGACTATTGGATGTTTTTATAGGCACTTTAGTATTGCCAGTGTAACAGTATAGCTTCTGTCCCTCTCCTTGCTCATACCTGGGCTCGAACTAGGAACACATCGACAACAGCAACCCTCGAAGCAGCGTTACCCATGCAAAGCAAGGGGCTTCTCCAAGTCTCAGAGCGAGTGACATTTGAAACGCTATTAGCGCGCACCCCACTAACTAGCTAACCATTTCACATCACATCGTTACACCAGCCTAATCTCGGGAGTTGATAGGCTTGAATTCATAAACAGCAGAGCTGCTGGCAAAACGCAATAAAGTGCTGTTTGAATTAATGCTTATGAGCCTGCTGGTGCCTACCATCGCTCAGTCAGACTGCTCTATCAAATCATAGACTTAATTATAACAGAATAACACACAGAAATACGAGCCTTAGGTCATTAATATGGTCAAATCTGGAAACTATAATCTCGAAAACAAAACGTTTATTCTTTCAGTGAAATACGGAACCGTTCCGTATTTTATCTAACGGGTGGCATCCCTAAGTCTAAATATTCCTGTTACATGGTACAACCTTCAATGCTATGTCATAATTATGTACAATTCTGGCAAATTAATTCGCAATGAGCCAGGCAGCCCAAACTGTTGCATATACCCTGACTCTGTCATGCAGGTGAAAGAGGACCCAAAAGCGACTTGGCGAAAACAGAGTCTTTAATCCAGTAAAGTAAATACAAACAAAAAACACAACTTTCACTCGAAATGACGAGGACAAACTGGAGACTCGATCTTGAACAGCAGGTGAACAGCAGGTTGCCTCGGGAAGGCACTTGAACCAGACAGACTCAGACACCTGCTCACCACGCAGCATCTGAGGAAAACACGACACGACAGGGCGATACACAAACACAGCACGGTGAATTCTAGACAAGGAACCGACAGGACAGGAACGGAACACAAAGGAAGAAATAGGGACTCTAATCAGGGGAAAGGATCGGGAACAGGTGTGGGAAGACTAAATGATTGATTAGGGGAATAGGAACAGCTGGGAGCAGGAACGGAACGATAGAGAGAAGAGAGAGCGAGAGAGTGAGAGAGGGAGGGGGAGAGAGAGGGATAGAAAGAGGGAAAGAACCTAATAAGACCAGCAGAGGGAAACGAATAGAATGGGAAGCACAGGGACAAGACAAGATAATAAATGACGAAACATGACAGACTCTGTGTGCAATGAGCGCAAGAGAAATTACAGTTTTACCTGGTTAATATTGCCTGCTAACCTGGATTTATTTTAGCTAAATATGCAGGTTTAAAAATATATACTTCTGTCTTGATGTTAAGAAAGGCAATGATGTTTATGGTTAGGAACACGTTGGAGCAACGACAGTCCTTTTTCGCGAATATGCACATCATCCATGTGTAGTTATAACTAATGATTATGATTAAGTTTAATGCTAGCTAGCAACTTACCTTGGCTCCTCGTGAGGCAGGTGGTTAGAGCGTTGGACTAGTTAACCGTAAGGTTGCAAAATTGAATCTCTGAGCTGACAAGGTAAAAATCTGTTGTTCTGCCCCTGAACAAGGCAGTTAACCCACCGTTCCTAGGCCATCATTGAAACCAAGAATGTGTTCTTAACTGACTTGCCTCGTTAAATAAAGATTAAATAAAGGTGTAAAAAAAATAAAACATCTGCAAAATTGGCGTCCAAAATTAACGATTTCCGATTGCTATGTAAAAATGAAATCGGCCCTAATTATTCGGCCATTCCGATTAATTGGTCGACCTCTAATGGGGATGACATAGTTGGGTGTGCTATTTACAGTTTGGCTGTGTACAGGTACAGTGATTGGTAAGCTACTCTGACAGCTGATGCTTAAAGTTAGAGAGGGAGATATAAGACTCTAGCTTCAGAGATTTTTGCAATTCATTCCAGTCATTGGCAGCAGAGAACTGTAAAGAAAGGCAGCCAAAGGAAGTGTTAGCTTTGGGGATGACCAGTGAAATATACCTATTGGAGCGCGTGCTATGGGTGGGTGTTGCTATGGTGACCAGTGAGCTGAGATAAGGCTATAAGACTTATAGATGACCTGGAGCCAGTGAGTTTGGCGACGAATATGAAGCGAGGGCCAGCCAACAAGAGCATATAGGTCGCAGTGGTGGATAGTATATGGGGCTTTGGTGACAAAACAGATGGCACTGTGATAGACTACATCCAGTTTGCTGAGTAAAGTGTTGGAGGCTACTTTGTAAATGACATCGCCGAAGTCAAGGATTGGTAGGATAGTCAGTTTTACAAGGGTATGTTTGGCAGCATGAGTGAAGGATGCTTTGTTGCAAAATAGGAAGACGATTCCAGATTTCATTTTGGATTGGAGATGCTTAATGTGAGTCTGGAAGGAGATATTACAGTCTATCTGCAGTCAGGTCTGGGGTGAACCAATGGCTATATCTGTTCTTAGTTCTACATTTTTTGAATGGGGCATGCTTATTTAAGATGGTGAGGAAATTGCTTCTAAAGAACGACCAGGCATCCTCTGCTGACTTTTCTTTCCCGCGATTCAAATTCAGTAGGGAGATGACTAGCCTAGGTTATGTGACGTGATTAAGTAGGGACCTCTTCACTAGCTGACCAAGATCTGTGTCAAGACCAGATACTTACCCCACCGGCCCTCCCCATAACATCTATGTACAAATAAGAGAGCAGGTCTGGAATCAGTGTGGCAGGATAGGGCAGGATAGGATGACTACATAGAATGATCACTGTGCTTTTACATGATGGTCTTTCTGGAGGGTGGGAGAAATAAGGAGCAGGCAACCTAACGCAGATCACGTTTATTAGAATGTCTTACAACGCAAACAGTGGAAATAGGTGCCGGAAGAAACGGCTCAAATTGATATTACCTTGACTAAGCCTTACCCTCACACACTTGGTACCGGTACCCCCTGTATATAGACTCCACACTGACTCGGTACCGGTACCCCCTGTATATAGCCTCCACATTGACTCTGTACTGGTACCCCCTGTATATAGCCTCCACACTGACTCTGTACCGGTACCCCCTGTATATAGCCTCCACATTGACTCTGTACCGGTACCCCCTGTATATAGCCTCCACACTGACTTGGTACCGGTACCCCCTGTATATAGCCTCCACACTGACTTGGTACCGGTACCCCCTGTATATAGACTCCACACTGACTTGGTACCGGTACCCCCTCTATAAAGCCTCGTTATTGTTATTTTATTGTTGCTCTTTTATTTTTGACTTTACTTTATTTAATAAATATTTTTTTGAACTGCATTGTTGGTTAAGGGCTTGTAAAGTAAGCATTTCATGGTAAGGTCTACAACTGTTGTTTTTGGCATCCCGACAAATTACATTTGATTTAGAAGTTGTGCTACTGCACTGTATGGTAATGCTGTTTAATACAGCTACAGTATCCATAGCTAACTGTGTGTTGTAACAGCAGCAGAATAGTTCCCATGGTAACTGTCTATCTATTATGTGTTGTAACAGCAGCAGAATGGTTCCCAGGACCTAGGCCCAGACTCCAAACCCCCCTTCAAGTTTGTCAGGTAAGAAAACGGCCCCTAGATAAATTAGTCTGCCAAGTGTCTGTCCAACCTCTTCCTGTAGTTCTCTAACTTCCTGTTATCTCTTCCTGTGGTACTATAGCATCCTGTTATAGCTTCCTGTAGTTCTCAAACTTCCATCTATCTCTTCCAGTAGTTCTCGAACTTACTGTTATCTCTTCCAGTAGTTTTCTAACTTCCTGTTATCCCTTCCTTTAGTTCTCTGTCCATCTCCTTTGATAAGAGTCCCTCCCCCAGTGGGCATACAAGTCCCATGAGCCCCCATTCTCCCACAACACCGCTGTCCCCCGCTAGAGGAGCTCACAGCCCCACCCACTACGGACACACAGAGGTAATACACAATTGGACTTTTGCCACGACTCACAGACATACAGTCTCTGTAACTGTACAAGACCACCCTCTAGTGTTAAAACCAATAAGACTTTACACTGTATTCTAAAAGACAGCTTTATACTCTGTGTTGATGGTGTGTGTGTGTGTGTGTGTGTGTGTGTGTGTGTGTGTGTGTGTGTGTGTGTGTGTGTGTGTGTGTGTGTGTGTGTGTGTGTGTGTGTGTGTGTGTGTGTGTGTGTGTGTGT
Source organism: Oncorhynchus gorbuscha (assembly GCF_021184085.1). Taxonomy (NCBI): domain Eukaryota; kingdom Metazoa; phylum Chordata; class Actinopteri; order Salmoniformes; family Salmonidae; genus Oncorhynchus; species Oncorhynchus gorbuscha. The sequence continues at coordinate 108,980,991 of NC_060175.1, read as the reverse complement.
GTGTGTGTGTGTTTAGGGCAGTGTGAATGGATCCTCTGTTAGTTTGGAGCAGACAGCCAGACCAGCCTTCGCCAGACAGAGCTCTAGGACCGTCTCCTTCAGGGTAACTAACACATGCTCTAAACACCTGTGGCTTAAAAATAGGGTTTTAAACACTGGTATGTTGTTCTGTTGGTCAGAATTTGACTGTAAACTGTAGAATTAGAGTGAATTAAGAACTGTAGAGTTGGAGTGAATTAAGAACTGTAGAGTTGGAGTGAATTAAGAACTGTAGAGTTGGAGTGAATTAAGAACTGTAGAGTTGGAGTGAATTAAGAACTGTAGAGTTGGATTGAATTAAGAACTGTAGAGTTGGATTGAATTAAGAACTTTAGAGTTGGATTGAATTAAACATTTTAGTTGGAGTGATTTAAGAACTGTAAAGTAGAGTTAGTGGGGGTTTAGAACTGTAGAGTTGTTATACGGGGCGGAGCAGGTAAACCCAAGTGCAGACTCGGACGAGGAGAAAAGGAGAAGGTGACTAAGGTATTTATTGAACAACGGTGGGAAGATGGGGTGCAGGGGAGGCTCGGGCGGGTAGCAGGCAACCGGGGACTGAGGCTGAGGCAAGGGGAGCAAGGGCAGGGTAAGCAGGTCTGGAGCGGATTCCAAGGAAGCCATAGAGCAGGGGTCCAGGCCACAGAAGCAGGACTGACAAGACGAGGAACTGTGGACAGGGACCAGAGGCAGAGCGGGCGGAACTGTAGGGGAGGGAAAAGCAGCGTCAGGCTAGCGAAAACAAGCACACCAGGATAACAAGTTCTATGCAGGAACAAACGGCTTGAAACGTAGACTGACTGAGCAGAGATTACGCAGCGTGGAAGTGGCAGGGCTGAGTATTTGTAGAGATCTATCTTGATTTTGGAACAGGTTGCAGCTGGTGGTGATCTGCTCTGCCTCAGCACACCTATCTACACTCATACAATCCAAAGCACCCACACAGAGAGGAAGAGAGCACTGGAGGAGTGGCAGCAGGTTAGGGAGACACAGGATGAGAAGTAGGGTGTGTCAGGGGCAGATGTAACACGAGTTGAGTTAGAGTTTAGAACTGTCGAGGAACTGTCGAGGAAGAGGGAGTTTAGAACTGTCGAGGTAGAGGGAGTTTGGAACTGTCGAGGTAGAGGGAGTTTGGAACTGTCGAGGTAGAGGGAGTTTAGAACTGTCGAGGTAGAGGGAGTTTGGAACTGTCGAGGTAGAGGGAGTTTAGGAACTGTCGAGGTAGAGAGAGTTTGGAACTGTCGAGGTAGAAGGAGTTTGGAACTGTCGAGGAAGAGGGAGTTTAGAACTGTCGAGGTAGAGGGAGTTTGGAACTGTCGAGGTAGAGGGAGTTTGGAACTGTCGAGGTAGAGGGAGTTTAGAACTCTCGAGGTAGAGGGAGTTTAGAACTGTCGAGGTAGAGGGAGTTTGGAACTGTCGAGGTAGAAGGAGTTTAGAACTGTCGAGGTAGAGGGAGTTTGGAACTGTCGAGGTAGAAGGAGTTTGGAACTGTCGAGGTAGAAGGAGTTTGGAGCTGTCGAGGTAGAGGGAGTTTAGAACTGTCGAGGTAGAGGGAGTTTAGAACTGTCGAGGTAGAAGGAGTTTAGAACTGTCGAGGTAGAGGGAGTTTAGAACTGTCGAGGTAGAGGGAGTTTAGAACTGTCGAGGTAGAGGGAGTTTAGAACTGTCGAGGTAGAGGGAGTTTAGAACTGTCGAGGTAGAAGGAGTTTGGAACTGTCGAGGTAGAAGGAGTTTGGAACTGTCGAGGTAGAGGGAGTTTGGAGCTGTCGAGGTAGAAGAAGTTTGGAACTGTCGAGGTAGAGGGAGTTTAGAACTGTCGAGGTAGAGGGAGTTTGGACTTGTCGAGGGAGTTTGGACTTGTCGAGGGAGTTTGGACCTGTCGAGGGAGTTTAGAACTGTCAAGGGAGTTTAGACTAGACAAGCGGGTTTAGAACTGTCAAGGTAGAGGGAGTTTAGAACTGTCGAGGGAGTTTAGAACTGTCAAAGGGGGGTTTATACCTGTCGGGAGTTTAGAACTGTCGAGGTAGAGGGAGTTTAGACCTGTCGAGTTAGTCAGTCTAGAAATGTAGATTTAGTCAGTCTAGAACTGTAGAGTAGAGTTAGAGGGAGTTTAAAATCAAATCAAATAAATAAATGCGCCAAATACAACAGGTGTAGACCTTACCATGAAATATTGACTTACAAGCCCTTAACCAACAGGTGTAGACCTTACCATGAAATATTGACTTACAAGCCCTTAACCAACAATGCAGTTCAAGAAATAGAGTTAAGAAAATATTTACTGAATAAGTTAACCTGTTGCGACAAGCCATCCCGGATCCGGGATCGTGAATACAGCCTCAAGCTCATTACCATAATGCAACGTTAACTATTCATGAAAATCGCAAATGAAATGAGATCAATATGCTAGCTCTCAAGCTTAGCCTTTTGTTAACAACACTGTCATCTCAGATTTTCAAAATATGCTTCTCAACCATAGCAAAACAAGTATTTGTGTAACAGTATTGATAGCTATCTATTGATAGCTAGCGTAGCATTTAGCGTTAGCATTCAGCAGGCAACATTTTCACAAAAACCAGAAAAGCATTCAAATAAAATAATTTACCTTTGAAGAACTTCGGATGTTTTCAATGAGGAGACTCTCAGTTAGATAGCAAATGTTCAGTTTGTCCAAAAAGATTATTTGTATAGGAGAAATCGCTCCGTTTGGTACATCACGTTTGGCTACCAAAAAAACCCGAAAATTCAGTCATCAAAACGCCAAACTTTTTTCCAAATTAACTCCATAATATTGACTGAAACATGGCATACGTTGTTTAGAATCAATCCTCAAGGTGTTTTTCACATATCTCTTCGATGATATATTGTTCGTGGAAGTGTGCTTTCCCCTGTGAATCCCATGGGAAAATGCCTGCAGCTGAAGATTACGCACCAATTTAGACAAAGGACACCGGGCGAACACCTGGTAAATGTAGTCTCTTATGGCCAATCTTCCAATGATATGTCTACAAACACGTCACAATGCTGCAGACATCTTGGGGAAATGACAGAATGGGCAGGCTAATTCCTGGCGCATTCACAGCCATATAAGGAGACAATGGAAAACAGAGCCTCAAAAATTCTGCTAATTTCCTGTTTGAAGTTTCATCTTGGTTTCGCTTGTAGCATCAGTTCTGTGGCACTCACAGATAATATCTTTGCAGTTTTGGAAACGTCAGAGTGTTTTCTTTCCAAAGCTGTCAATTATATGCATAGTCGAGCATCTTTTTGTGACAAAATATTGCGCTTAAAACGGGCACGTTTTTTTTATCCAATAATGAAATAGCGCCTCCATAGGATGAAGAGGTTAAAGTTTTTTCAAAAAGTAACTAAAGAAAATGACATAACAATAACGAGGCTATATACAGGGGATACCAGTACCAAGTCAATCTGCGAAGGACAGATTATCTTACATATAATTCACTGTATCACAATTCCAGTTGGTCAGAAGTTTACATACACTAAGTTGACTGTGCCTTTAAACAGCTTGGAAATTCCAGAAAATTATGTTATGGCTTTAGAAGCTTCTGATAGGCTAATGGACAACATTTGAGTCAATTGGAGGTGTACCTGTGGATATATTTCAAGGTCTACCTTCAAACTCAGTGCCTCTGTGCTTGACATCATGGAAAAATCTAAAGAAATTAGCCAAGACCTCAGAAAAAAAATTGTAAACCTCCACAAGTCTGGTTCATCCTTGGGAGCAATTTCCAAATGCCTAAAGGTACCACGTTCATCTGTACAAACAATACCGCTCTGGAATGAGACTTTTTCTGTCTTATAGAGATGAACGTACTTTGGTGCGAAAAGTGCAAATCTATCCCAGAACAACAGCAAAGGACCTTGTGAAGATGCTGGAGGAAACAGGTACAAATGTATCTATATCCACAGTAAATCGAGTCCTATATATCGACATAACCTGAATGGCAGCTCAGCAAGGAAGAAACCACTGCTCCAAAACCGCCATTAAAAAGCCAGGCTACGGTTTGCAACTGCACATGGGGACGAAGATCGTACTTTTTGGAGAAATGTCCTCTGGTCTGATGAAACAAAACTAAAACTGTTTGGCCATAAAGACCATAGTTATGTTTGGAGGAAAAAGGGGGAGGCTTGCAAGCCGTGAAGCACGGGGGTGGCAGCATCATGTTGTGGGGGTGCTTTGCTGCAGGAGGGACTGGTGCATGTTGTAGTTTCTGGGATCTACATCTGTTTATATTAGTTACTGTGCTGTTACAAAGCAGTAATGCATTACGGCAGTGTTACGTTACTACACCTAATAGGAAATGCACATGCGCACTGGAATGCCGCGAACTGTAGAGCACGAGGGGTTTTTGACTAAAGGACAACTAACTGTCTCCCATCTCCTGCCTGGTCATTTCTCCACAACACAAATATTACACACGTAACAAAAGAAATGGGATCATGAGGGAGGAAAATTATGTGGATATATTGAAGCAACATCTCAAGACATCAGTCAGGAAGTTAAAGCTTGGTCACAAATGGGTCTTCCAAATAGACAATGACTCCAAGCATACTTCCAAAGTTGTGGCAAAATGTTGTGGCAAAATGGACAACAAAGTCAGTGTATTGGAGTGGCCATCACAAAGCCCTGACTTCAAGCCTATAGAAAATGTGTGGGCAGAACTGAAAAAGCAGCCTACAAACCTGACTCAAATCAAATTAAAGTTTATTTGTCACGTACGCTGAATACAACAGGTGTTGATCTTACAGTGAAATGCTTACTTACAGGCTCTAACCAATAGTGCAAAAAAGGGATTAGGTGAACAACAGGTAAGTAAAGAAATAAAACAACAGTAAAAAGACAGGATACATACAGTAGTGTGGCTATATACAGTGGTGAGGCTATATACAGTAGTGAGGCTATGTATAGACACTACATAGCCTACATAGCCTAGCATATACTACATAGCCTACATAGCCTAGCATATAGTCAGGCTGATTGAGGTAGTATGTAGATATGGTTCAAGTGACTATGCATATGTGATGAACAGAGAGTAGCGTAAGAGAGGGGTTGGCGGGTGGTGGGTGGTACACAATGCAGATAGCCAGGTTAGCCAATGTGCGGGAGCACTCAATTGGGTCAGCCCAATTGAGGTAATATGTACATGAATGTATAGTTAAAGTCACTATGCATATATGATAAACAAAGAGTAGCAGCAGCATAAAAAAAGAGGGGTTGGGGGGGCAAACAATGAAAATAGTCTGGTAGCCATATGATTACCTGTTCAGGAGTCTTATGGCTTGGGGGTAAAAACTGTTGCGAAGCCTTTTTGTCCTAGACTTGGGACTCCGGTACCGCTTGCCATGCGGTAGGAGAGAGAACAGTCTATGACTGGGGTGGCTGGGGTCTTTAACCATTTTTAGGGCCTTCCTCTGACACCGCCTGGTGTAGAGGTCCTGGATGGCAGGCAGCTTGGCCCCAGTGATGTACTGGGCCGTTCGCACTACCCTCTGTAGTGCCTTGCAGTCAGAGGCCGAGCAATTGTCGTACCAGGCAGTGATGCAACCAGGATGCTCTTGATGTTGCAGCTGTAGAACCTTTTGAGGATCTCAGGACCCATGACAAATCTTTTTAGTTTCCTGAGGGGGAATAGGCTTTGTCGTGCCCTCTTTAAGAATTTCTTGGTGTGTTTGGACCATTCTAGTTTGTTGTTGATGTGGACACCAAGGAACTTGAAGCTCTCAACCTGCTCCACTACAGCTCAGTCGATGAGAATGGGGCGTGCTCGGTCCTCCTTTTACTGTAGTCCACAATCATCTCCTTAGTCTTGGTTACGTTGAGGAACAGGTTGTTATTCTGGCACCAACCGGCCAGGTATCTGACCTCCCTATATGCTGTCTAGTCGTTGTCGGTGATCAGGCCTACCACTGTTGTGTCGTCTGCAAACTTAATGATGGTGTTGGAGTCGTGCCTGTACAGGAGGGGACTGAGCAGGCACCGCTGGGGAGCACCAGTGTTGAGAATCAGTGTGGCAGATGTGTTGCTTCCTACCCTCACCACCTGGGGGTGGCCCGTCAGGAAGTCCAGGATCCAATTTCAGAGGGAGGTGTTTAGTCCCAGGATTCTTAGCTTAGTGATGAGCTTTGAGGGTGTTGAACGCTGAGCTATAGTCAATGAATAGCATTCTCACATAAGTGTTCCTTTTGTCCAGGTGGGAAAGGGCAGTGTGGAGTGCAATAGAGATTGGATCATCTGTGGACCTGTTGGGGTGGTATGCAAATTGGAGTGGGTCTAGGGTTTCTGGGATAATGGTGTTGATGGGAGCCATGACCAGCCTTTCAAAGCACTTCATGGCTACAGACGTGACTGCTACGGAGCGGTAAGCAGGTTACCTTCGCTTCCTTGGGCACAGGGACTATGGTGGTCTGCTTGAAACACGTAGGTATTACAGACTTGGTCAGGGAGAGGTTGAACATGTCAGTGAAGACACTTGCCAGTTGGTACGTGCACCTTCAGTACACATCCTGGTAATCCATGGCCCCGCGGCTTTGTGAATGTTGTTCTTTTTAAAAGGCTTTCCTCACATCGAGAGTGGGATTACCGCTAGTGCTCTCATGCATGCTTCAGTTTTGCTTGCCTCGAAGCAAGCATAAAAGGCATTTATCTCATCTGGTTGGCTCGTGTCACTGGGCACCTTGAGGCTGGGTTTCCCTTTATAGTTTGTAATATTTTTCAAGCCCTGCCATGTCTGACGAGCATCAGAGCCAGTGCAGTAGGATTCACACACACACACACACACACACACACACACACACACACACACACACACACACACACACACACACACACACACACACACACACACACACACACACACACACACACACACACACACACACACACACACACACACACACACACACACACACACACACACTCTGTCCTCACTGACACACACTCACTCTGTCCTCACTGACACACACATGCACTCTCTGTCCACAGATGCTGAGGAAGAAAGAGGAGGAAAGCATGCCTTTACAGAGGAGGTAACACACACACACATTAGATAAGCCCGAGCCCTACCCATGCCCATGACATTTACCATTGCCCGATTGTCTCTGTCAAATGTAAGGCCATGGGTTTCTCACTATCACAGGTGAAGGATTTTTTTAACAAACAAAAAGAGTTGAACAAGAAGTTGTTACAACAACAAGAAAATAGCTTCAAGTTTTTTGTCCAACTACTGGTGGACTCAACTAATAAAATAATGGATGACCTGACCAGAGAGGTCCAGGACCTGAAGAACAGTTTGCAGTTCTCCCAGGGTCAGCTCAATGAGTTTAAACAGGAAAACGGCAAGATGACAGCAATCTGTAAGTCAGTGAGATAGGACATCCGTTCTGTATGTGAATATATGATGAGAATGACAGAGAAATCAGATTATCTCAAGGGACAATCAAGGTGGAACAGCGGAATTGCAGAATATCCTCATGAGACCTGAATGGAGTCTGAGGACAAAGTAAGGGAAATGATATCTGACCACAGTAAGACTGAAGTGGAACATGCCCACAGGACTGGAAAACCCATTACTGGCCCAGGTGACAGGCCCAGGTGACAGGCCCAGGTGACAGGCCCAGGTGACAGGCCCAGGTGACAGGCCCAGGTGACAGACCCAGGTGACAGGCCCAGGTGACAGGCCCAGGTGACAGGCCCAGGTGACAGGCCCAGGTGACAGGCCCAGGTGACAGGCCCAGGTGACAGGCCCAGGCCAATAGTGATCAAGTTCCTGAGGTTCAAGGACAAGGTAGCTGTTCTGGAAAGAGCCAAGACCTTGAGAGGAACATAAATCTTCCTCAACGAGGACTATCCTGAAACTGTGCCCCAGAAGAGGAAAGAACTTATCCCAGCCATGAAAGCTGCCAGAGCGCGTGGGGACAATGCTTACATCCACTATGACAGGCGCATTGTCCGTCCACCCTCCCAAAAGCCTGATTAATAGATTAATGGACATGATCTTTTATCTTGCTTTGTTTGCTCTTTTCCCTATTATGTCTATCTCTGATCAGCTACCCAGGAAAGGGCTGACAATTGCCCATATTAATACATGTAGCCTTAGAAATAAGGTTCATGAAATCAATAATTTGCTTACATCAGATTACACCCATATATTAGCCATTTCTGAGACTATACAACAGTAGCAATACAAGGATACAGCATCTATAGTATAGACTGGAGTGCTTATGTGTGTTGCTATATTTATATATATTTATATATATTGTGGTAAACCGTGGGGTGTTGGGTTGAGCGTGCAGAAATTGACACAGAGACAGGGAGTTTTTAGTCCACAAAAACAACTTTACCAATGTAAGGTACTGGGTGTCGTGAGAGTGAAATCAGGCGCAGGAAAGCAGAGAGTTCAATAAAGTGCTCCTTTAATGGACACACGGTGAACCACGGCCACCCCACTTTTGGGTGCTCAAACCAAATGTCCCAGACACAGGGAATGAAAACAGTCTAGCACTAAATACACGAACACATCTAATGCAAACATCCAATGCAAACACCAGGGTTACAATGATTAATCCCGCACAAAGAAACGGGCGGGCCGGCTGACTAATAAGCCCAACTAATACAACCAACTCAAAACAGGTGTAATCAATAAACACATAAGGAGAGGGAGAAAATAATCAGTGGCAGCTAGTAGGCCGGCGACGACGACCGCCTAGCGCCACCCGAACGGGAAGGGGAGCCACCTTCAGTGGCAGCTAGTAGGCCGGCGACGACGACCGCCTAGCGCCACCCGAACGGGAAGGGGAGCCACCTTCAGTTGGATTTGTGACAACTAAGACAGAAAATAAACATAACAAAGAAAATCAGTGAGGTTTGGCTCGTTGCTTCTTCTCTCCTTTCGCCCGGTGTCGGCCTCTCCCCATTCTTCTCTCCTTTCGCCTGGTGTCTGTCTCTCCCCATTCTTCTCTCCTTTCGCCCGGTGTCGGTCTCTCCCCATTCTTCTCTCCTTTCACCCGGTGTCGGTCTCTCCCCATTCTTCTCTCATTTACATTTACATTTAAGTCATTTAGCAGACGCTCTTATCCAGAGCAACTTACAAATTGGTGCATTCACCTTATGACATCCAGTGGAACAGTCACTTTACAATAGTGCATCTAAATCTCAAAGGGGGGGGGGTGTGAAGGATTACTTTATCCTATCCTAGGTATTCCTTAAAGAGGTGGGGTTTCAGGTGTCTCCGGAAGGTGGTGATTGACTCCGCTGTCCTGGCGTCGTGAGGGAGTTTGTTCCACCATTGGGGGGCCAGAGCAGCGAACAGTTTTGACTGGGCTGAGCGGGAACTGTACTTCCTCAGTGGTAGGGAGGCGAGCAGGCCAGAGGTGGATGAACGCAGTGCCCTTGTTTGGGTGTAGGGCCTGATCAGAGCCTGGAGGTACTGAGGTGCCGTTCCCCTCACAGCTCCGTAGGCAAGCACCATGGTCTTGTAGCGGATGCGAGCTTCAACTGGAAGCCAGTGGAGAGAGCGGAGGAGCGGGGTGACGTGAGAGAACATGGGAAGGTTGAACACCAGACGGGCTGCGGCGTTCTGGATGAGTTGTAGGGGTTTAATGGCACAGGCAGGGAGCCCAGCCAACAGCGAGTTGCAGTAATCCAGACGGGAGATGACAGGTGCCTGGATTAGGACCTGCGCCGCTTCCTGTGTGAGGCAGGGTCGTACTCTGCGGATGTTGTAGAGCATGAACCTACAGGAACGGGCCACCGCCTTGATGTTAGTTGAGAACGACAGGGTGTTGTCCAGGATCACGCCAAGGTTCTTAGCGCTCTGGGAGGAGGACACAATGGAGTTGTCAACCGTGATGGCGAGATCATGGAACGGGCAGTCCTTCCCCGGGAGGAAGAGCAGCTCCGTCTTGCCGAGGTTCAGCTTGAGGTGGTGATCCGTCATCCACACTGATATGTCTGCCAGACATGCAGAGATGCGATTCGCCACCTGGTCATCAGAAGGGGGAAAGGAGAAGATTAATTGTGTGTCATCTGCATAGCAATGATAGGAGAGACCATGTGAGGTTATGACAGAGCCAAGTGACTTGGTGTATAGCGAGAATAGGAGAGGGCCTAGACCAGAGCCCTGGGGGACACCAGTGGTGAGAGCGTGTGGTGAGGAGACAGATTCTCGCCACGCCACCTGGTAGGAGCGACCTGTCAGGTAGGACGCAATCCAAGCGTGGGCCGCGCCGGAGATGCCCAACTCAGAGAGGGTGGAGAGGAGGATCTGATGGTTCACAGTATCGAAGGAAGCCGATAGGTCTAGAAGGATGATAGCAGAGGAGAGAGAGTTAGCTTTAGCGGTGCGGAGCGCCTCCGTGATACAGAGAAGAGCAGTCTCAGTTGAATGACTAGTCTTGAAACCTGACTGATTTGGATCAAGAAGGTCATTCTGAGAGAGATAGCGGGAGAGCTGGCCAAGGACGGCACGTTCAAGAGTTTTGGAGAGAAAAGAAAGAAGGGATACTGGTCTGCAGTTGTTGACATCGGAGGGATCGAGTGTAGGTTTTTTCAGAAGGGGAGCAACTCTCGCTCTCTTGAAGACGGAAGGGACGTAGCCAGCGGTCAGGGATGAGTTGATGAGCGAGGTGAGGTAAGGGAGAAGGTCTCCGGAAATGGTCTGGAGAAGAGAGGAGGGGATAGGGTCAAGCGGGCAGGTTGTTGGGCGGCCGGCCGTCACAAGACGCAAGATTTCATCTGGAGAGAGAGGGGAGAAAGAGGTCAGAGCACAGGGTAGGGCAGTGTGAGCAGAGAGGTGAGGGAGGAGGGGGGGGGAGGAGGATTCAGGAGGGAGGAGAAGGTGGCAAAGAGCTTCCTAGGGTTATAGGCAGAAGCTTGGAATTTAGAGTGGTAGAAAGTGGCTTTAGCAGCAGAGACAGAAGAGGAAAATGTAGAGAGGAGGGAGTGAAAGGATGCCAGGTCCGCAGAGAGGCGAGTTTTCCTCCATTTCCGCTCGGCTGCCCGGAGCCCTGTTCTGTGAGCTCGCAATGAGTCGTCGAGCCACGGAGCGGGAGGGGAGGACCGAGCCGGCCTGGAGGATAGGGGGCATAGAGAGTCAAAGGATGCAGAAAGGGAGGAGAGGAGGGTTGAGGAGGCAGAATCAGGAGATAGGTTGGAGAAGGTTTGAGCAGAGGGAAGAGATGATAGGATGGAAGAGGAGAGAGTAGCGGGGGAGAGAGAGCGAAGGTTGGGACGGCGCGATACCATCCGAGTAGGGGCATTGTGGGAAGTGTTGGATGAGAGCGAGAGGGAAAAGGATACAAGGTAGTGGTCGGAGACTTGGAGGGGAGTTGCAATGAGGTTAGTGGAAGAACAGCATCTAGTAAAGATGAGGTCGAGCGTATTGCCTGCCTTGTGAGTAGTGGGGGAAGGTGAGAGGGTGAGGTCAAAAGAGGAGAGGAGTGGAAAGAAGGAGGCAGAGAGGAAAGAGTCAAAGGTAGACGTGGGGAGGTTAAAGTCGCCCAGAACTGTGAGAGGTGAGCCGTCCTCAGGAAAGGAGCTTATCAAGGCATCAAGCTCATTGATGAACTCTCCGAGGGAACCTGGAGGGCGATAAATGATAAGGATGTTAAGCTTGAAAGGGCTGGTAACTGTGACAGCATGGAATTCAAAGGAGGCGATAGACAGATGGGTAAGGGGAGAAAGAGAGAATGACCACTTGGGAGAGATGAGGATCCCGGTGCCACCACCCCGCTGACCAGAAGCTCTCGGGGTGTGCGAGAACACGTGGGAGGATGAAGAGAGAGCAGTAGGAGTGGCAGTGTTATCTGTGGTGATCCATGTTTCCGTCAGTGCCAAGAAGTCGAGGGACTGGAGGGAGGCATAGGCTGAGATGAACTCTGCCTTGTTGGCCGCAGATCGGCAGTTCCAGAGGCTACCGGAGACCTGGAACTCCACGTGGGTCGTGCGCGCTGTGACCACCAGATTAGGGTGGCCACGGCCACGCGGTGTGGAGCGTTTGTATGGTCTGTGCAGAGAGGAGAGAACAGGGATAGACAGACACATAGTTGACAGGCTACAGAAGAGGCTACGCTAATGCAAAGGAGATTGGAATGACAAGTGGACTACACGTCTCGAATGTTCAGAAAGTTAAGCTTACGTAGCAAGAATCTTATTGACTAAAATGATTAAAATGATACAGTACTGCTGAAGTAGGCTAGCTGGCAGTGGCTGTGTTGTTGACTTTGTAGGCTAGCTGGCAGTGGCTGCGTTGTTGACACTACACTAATCAAGTCGTTCCGTTGAGTGTAATAGTTTCTACAGTGCTGCTATTCGGGGGCTAGCTGGCTAGCTAGCAGTGTTGATTACGTTACGTTACGTTAAAAGAACGACAATAGCTGGCAAATGTGATACTACCTGTGGAGCGAAGCGGAATGCGACCGGGTTGTTGAGTTCTATTCGGAAGACGTTGGCTAGCTGTTGGCTAGCTAGCAGTGTCTCCTACGTTAAGGACGACAAATAGCTGGCTAGCTAACCTCGGTAAATTAAGATAATCACTCTAAGACTACACACTCTAAACTACACAATTATCTTGAATACGAAGACAGCAAAGACAACTATGTAGCTAGCTAACACTACACTAATCAAGTCGTTCAGTTGAGTGTAATAGTTTCTACAGTGCTGCTATTCGGTGGACGTTTGCTAGCTGGCTAGCTGCTGGGCAAATAGCAGTGAAGACTACGTTAGGACGACGAAATATGATAATTACGCAATTATCTTTGATACAAAGACGGCTATGTAGCTAGCTAAGAAGAAATTGCTAAGATTAGACAAATCAAACCATTGTACTATAATGAAATGTAATTAAATGTAATGAAAAAGTTATACTACCTGCGGAGCGAAGTGCGGATGCGACCGCTCGCTCCAACCCGGATCTCCATATTTCTCTCCTTTCGCCTGGTGTCGGTCTCTCCCCATTCTTCTCTCCTTTCGCTTGGTGTCGGTCTCTCCCCATTCTTCTCTCCTTTCGCCTGGTGTCGGTCTCTCCCCATTCTTCTCTCCTTTCGCCTGGTGTCGGTCTCTCCCCATTCTTCTCTCCTTTCGCCTGGTGTCGGTCTCTCCCCATTCTTCTCTCCTTTCGCCTGGTGTCGGTCTCTCCCCATTCTTCTCTCCTTTCGCCTGGTGTCGGTCTCTCCCCATTCTTCTCTCCTTTCGCTTGGTGTCGGTCTCTCCCCATTCTTCTCTCCTTTCGCTTGGTGTCGGTCTCTCCCCATTCTTCTCTCCTTTCGCCTGTTGTCGGTCTCTCCCCATTCTTCTCTCCTTTCGCCTGGTGTCGGTCTCTCCCCATTCTTCTCTCCTTTCGCTTGGTGTCGGTCTCTCCCCATTCTTCTCTCCTTTCGCCTGGTGTCGGTCTCTCCCCATTCTTCTCTCCTTTCGCCTGGTGTCGGTCTCTCCCCATTCTTCGCTCCTTTCGCCTGGTGTCGGTCTCTCCCCATTCTTCTCTCCTTTCGCCTGGTGTCGGTCTCTCCCCATTCTTCTCTCCTTTCGCCTGGTGTCGGTCTCTCCCCATTCTTCTCTCCTTTCGCCTGGTGTCGGTCTCTCCCCATTCTTCTCTCCTTTCGCCTGGTGTCGGTCTCTCCCCATTCTTCTCTCCTTTCGCCTGGTGTCGGTCTCTCCCCATTCTTCTCTCCTTTCGCCTGGTGTCGGTCTCTCCCCATTCTTCTCTCCTTTCGCCTGGTGTCGGTCTCTCCCCATTCTCTCTTGCGTTGTGCCACCGTGCTCCTTTTATTTGGCCTCCACAGCTGGTTGGCACTTTATTCTCATTACCTCCACTTAGAGCTGTCTATGTCGGGGTCCCCAGGCTCCCGTATTCCCAGCAGAGGCAGCCAACATCGCCTCACGTACCTCCCCTCTATTACTATCCCCCGAGTTAGACCTGGGATACCACAATATATATATTCAATATATATATTCAGAGCTATATCCCTGTAATGCTTAGAGAAGGTCTCATGTCAAGTGTTATTGAAGTGTTGTAGTTGCAGGTTCACCTGCCTCATCTAAAGTGCTGACAGTCACCAAGTGCTGACAGTCAGTTTCTAAATAATATGTGTAAAATTCTTGATAGTGTGTGTGTGGTGTAAACAGAGAGGTCTACTTTCTTGGGGACCTGAATATTGACAGGTTTTTATTGTCTGTCCACTCAACAGGAAACTTCTCACTATAACCAGTGCCTGTAGTCTGGTTCAGGTTATTAACTTCTTATGGCTGCAGGGGCAGTATTGAGTAGCTTGGATGAAAGGTGCCCAGAGTAAACGGCCTGCTCCTCAGCTCCTCAGTCTCAGTTGCTAATATATGCATATTATTATTAGTATTGGATAGTAAACACTCTGAAGTTCCTAAAACTGTTTGAATGATGTCTGTGAGTATAACAGAACTCATATGGCAGGCAAAAACCTGAGAAAAAATCCAAACAGGAAGTGGGAAATCTGAGGTTAGTAGTTTTTGAACTCAGCCCCTATTGAATACACAGTGGGTATATTGGTTATGTTGCACTTCCTAAGGCTTCCACTGGATGTCAACCATCTTTAGAACGTTGTTTGATGCTTCTACTATGAAGGGGGGCTGAATGAGAGGGGAATGAGTCAGAGGTCTGCCAGCAGCCTCAAGCTCAGTCACACACATTCACATAAGAGGTAACTCTCGTTCCATTGCTTTTCTACATACAATGGAATTCTCCGGTTGGAACATTATTCAACATTTATGATAACATCCTAAAGATTGATTCTATACATAGTTTGATATGTTTCTACGACCAGTAATATAACTTTTTGGAATTTTTGTCCGACCTTTCCGCTGGAAGTTGCACGCGCGTTTGGATTTGTTTACCAAACGCCCTAACAAAAGGAGGTATATGGACATAAATGATGAACTTTATCGAACAAATCAAAAATGTATTGTGGGACGCGGATTTCTGGGAGTGCATTCTGATGAAGATCATCAAAGGTAAGTGAATATTTATAATTCTATTTCTGACTAATGTTGACTGCGCAACATGGCGGATATTTATTTTGGCTTGTTTGGGCTCTTAGCTCCGTACTCAGATATTTGCATGGTATGCATTTTCCGTAAGATTTTTTAAAATCTGACATAGCGGTTGCATTAAGGAGAAGTTTATCTAAAGTTCCATGCATAACACTTGAATTTTCATCAACATTTTTAATGAGTATTTCTGTGAATTGATGTGGACCTCTGCAAAATCACTGCATGTTTTGGGACAACTGAACATAACACACCGATGTAAAATGAGATTTTTGGATATAAATATGCACTTTATTGAACAAAACATACATATATTGTGTAACATGAAGTCTTATGAGTGTCATCTGATGAAGATCATCAAAGGTTAGTGATTAATGTTATTTCTATTTGTGCTTTTTGTGACACCTCTCTTTGGTTGGAAAACTGCTGTGTTTTTCTGTGACTTGGTGGTGACCTAACATAATAGTTTATGGAGCTTTCGCTGTAAAGCATTTTTGAAATCAGACACTGTGGCTGGATTACCGATAATTGTGTCTTTAAAATGGTGTATGTTTGAGAAATTTGATTTAGGAGATTTCTGTTGATTTGTATTTGGCGCCCTGCAATTTCATTGGCTGTTGGAGAGATGTTCCGCAAGGAACAAGGCTGCAGGGCCATATGGAGTACCAGGATGCGCTGACCAACTGGCAAATGTCTTCACTGATATTTTCAACCAGTCCCTGGGCTGTTACCAGATAAGTTAAAGAAGCAATAAAACTGGCAATAAAGCAATAAAACCTTCTTTAAACTAGTTGAGTATCTGGAGCATCAGACCAGAAACAAAGCATTTTCTTCTGAAACTCATCAATCTATTCTTGTACTGAGAAATGAAGGCAATTCCTTGTGAGAAATTGCCAAAACTGAAGATCTCGTACAATGCTGTGTAGTACTCCCTTCACAGAACAGCGCAAACTGGCTCTAACCAGAATAGAAAGAGAAGTGGGAAGCCCCGGTGCACAACTAAGCAAGAGGACAGACGCCTCACAAGTCTTCAACTGGCAGCTTCATGAAATAGTACCCGCAAAACACCAGTCTCAACGTCAACAGTGAAGCGGCGACTCTGGGATACTGGCCTTCTAGGCAGAGTTGTTTTCCGGCGCCGACAGAGATGGCAGCCTCGCTTCGCGTTCCTAGGAAACTATGCAGTTTTTTGTTTTTTTTACGTGTTACTTCTTACATTAGTACCCCAGGTCATCTTAGGTTTCATTACATACAGTCGAGAATAACTACTGAATATAAGATCAGCGTCAACTCACCATCAGTACGACCAAGAATATGTTTTTTGCGATGCGGATCCTGTGTTCTGCCTTTCAAACAGGACAACGGAATGGATCCCATGCAGCGACCCAAAAAAACAACTCCGAAAAAGAGGGAAACGTGGCGGTCTTCTGATCAGACTCCGGAGATGGGCACACTGTGCACCACTCCCTAGTATTCTTCTTGCCAATGTCCAGTCTCTTGACAACAAGGTTGATGAAATCTGAGCAAGGGTAGCATTCCAGAGGGACATCAGAGACTGTAACGTTCTTTGCTTCACGGAAACATGGCTCACTGGAGAGACGCTATCCGAGGCGGTGCAGCCAATGGGTTTCTCCACGCATCGCGCCGACAGAAACAAACATCTTTCTGGTAAGAAGAGGGGCGGGGCCGTATGCCTTATGGCTAACGAGACATGGTGTGATGAAAGAAACATACAGGAACTCAAATCCTTCTGTTCACCTGATTTAGAATTCCTCACAATCAAATGTAGACCGCATTATCTACCAAGAGAATTCTCTTCGATTATAATCACAGCCGTATATATCCCCCCCCAAGCAGACACATCGATGGCTCTGAACAAACTTTATTTAACTTTTTGCAAACTGGAAACCATTTATCCGGAGGCTGCATTCATTGTAGCTGGGGATTTTAACAAGGCTAATTTGAAAACAAGACTCCCTAATTTTTATCAGCATATCGATTGCGCAACCAGGGGTGGAAAAACCTTGGATCATTGTTACTCTAACTTCCGCGACGCATATAAGGCCCTGCCCCGCCCCCCTTTCGGAAAAGCTGAGCACAACTCCATTTTGTTGATCCCTGCCTACAGACAGAAACTAAAACAAGAGGCTCCCACGCTGAGGTCTGTCCAACGCTGGTCCGACCAAGCTGACTCCACACTCCAAGACTGCTTCCATCACGTGGACTGGAATATGTTTTGTATTGCGTCAGATAACAATATTGACGAATACGCTGATTCGGTGTGCGAGTTCATTAGAACGTGCGTTGAAGATGTCGTTCCCATAGCAACGATTAAAACATTCCCAAACCAGAAACCGTGGATTGATGGCAGCATTCGCGTGAAACTGAAAGCGCGAACCACTGCTTTTAATCAGGGCAAGGTGTCTGGTAACATGACAGAGTACAGCTATTCCCTCCGCAAGGCTATCAAACAAGCTAAGCGTCAGTACAGAGACAAAGTAGAATCTCAATTCAACGGCTCAGACACAAGAGGCATGTGGCAGGGTCTACAGTCAATCACGGACTACAAGAAAAAATCCAGCCTCTGTCACGGACCAGGATGTCTTGCTCCCAGGCAGACTAAATAACTTTTTTGCCCGCTTTGAGGACAGTACAGTGCCACTGACACGGCCTGCAACGAAAACATGCGGTCTCTCCTTCACTGCAGCCGAGGTGACATTTAAACGTGTTAACCTCTTGCTCCTACCTGGCACGCAGGCGTCCCATCTAGAGCTCTGGAAATGCAAATGCGCTACGCTAAATGCTAATAGTATTAGTTAAAACTCAAACGTTCATTAAAATACACATGCAGGGTATTGAATTAAAGCTACACTAGTTGTGAATCCAGGCAACAAGTCAGATTTCTAAAATGTTTTACGGCAAAAACATAGCACATATTTATGTCAAACCACCACCGCAGACATAGCTCATTAGCAAGTCGCTCTGGATAAGCGCGTCTGCTAAATGACTTAAATGTAATGTAAATGTATAGCCAAGTAGGAAAAAATATGCAATCAACAAACGCAGGATTAAAAAAAAAATCATTTCACTAACCTTTTGAAATCTTCATCAGATGACAGTAATATAACATGTTACACAGTACATTCCTTTTTTTCAATAATCTGCAATATATATCCATAAATCTCTGTTTACAATGACGCATCGTTCAAAAAATGCTACTAAAATGTCAGGAGAAATGAAATAGCTCCGGCAGATAACGTCAGCTAACAAGGAATACACATCATAAACTTTGACTAAATATGCATGTTTTACATGTGTATAGGAAGATACACTTCTTCTAAATGCAATCGCTGTGTTACATTTATTTTTAACGTTACAGGTTGAGTTCACTAGGCTATACTAGGAGTCAGCGCTCCAAATGTATCATTATGCCTCCTCTATCTTGGAGTTGACAGAAACCCCAAATTAACACGTAAATATTCCCTTACCTTTGCTGTTCTTCCATCAAAAGACCTGGAAGGGATTATACTTACCAAAACAGTTTAGTTTTCAAGTCTGCGTCTTTCGGTTCTCAAAATAGCCACATTTCGGTCGAAATGTAGGCAAAATTCAAGTGGATGCGCACCAAAACATTGAAAATATATATTATATGTCGAGTAAACTTGTCAAACTATGTTCATAATTAAGCTTTAACATGTTATAAAAGTGTACAGCAATTGTGAGGACGAAGCGAAACACACACGTCTTTTAATTGATCCTGAAGAAAAGAGAGAGAGCGGGAGCAGAGCGCGCATAAACGTACACTTTTTTGGCGTGACCGAGACCTTTCGGCACGCTCAACTTCTCGTGAGCGTACGATTCTCACAATGAGAAGCCCCATTGAAAGCAGGCTTCGCGCTGAACACGTACAGACTGTTCCCAGAGCGGTAGTTGTTTGGGAAGGCGTATACGATGACGTCAAAGTTGGGCCAACTTTTTCCATGACAAGAGAGACTTTGGGAGAATGCATGCCCTGAGACTTCTGCTTTACATAGAGACAAAATTTAAACGGTTTTAGAAGCTTTAGAGTGTTTTCTATTCGATAATATTTTGTATATGCATATATTAGCAACTTTTGACAAAAATTTATCCTGTTTTATATGGGTACCCAATTCCTCCAGAAGGGGCAGTAAACAGGGCTTGGCTTAACAGGTTAACCCTCCCAAGGCTGCAGGCCCAGACGGCATCCCCAGCCGCGCCCTCAGAGCATGCGCAGACCAGCTGGCCGGTGTGTTTACGGACATATTCAATCAATCCCTATACCAGTCTGCTGTTCCCACATGCTTCAAGAGGGCCACCATTGTTCCTGTTCCCAAGAAAGCTAAGGTAACTGAGCTAAACGACTCCCGCCCCGTAGCACTCACTTCCGTCATCATGAAGTGCTTTGAGAGACTAGTCAAGGACCATATCACCTCCACCCTACCTGACACCGTAGACCCACTCCAATTTGCTTACCGCCCAAATAGGTCCACAGACGATGCAATCTCAACCACACTGCATACTGCCCTAACCCATCTGGACAAGAGGAATACCTATGTGAGAATGCTGTTCATCGACTACAGCTCGGTATTCAACACCATAGTACCCTCCAAGCTCGTCATCAAGCTCGAGACCCTGGGTCTCGACCCCGCCCTGTACTGGACTTCCTGACGGGCCGCCCCCCAGGTGGTGAGGTTAGGCAACAACATCTCCTCCCCGCTGATCCTCAACACTGGGGCCCCACAAGGGTACGTTCTGAGCCCTCTCCTGTACTCCCTGTTCACCCACGACTGTGTGGCCACGCACGCCTCCAACTCAATCATCAAGTTTGCGGACGACACAACAGTGGTAGGCTTAATTACCAACAACGACGAGACGGCCTACAGGGAGGAGGTGAGGGCCCTCGGAGTGTGGTGTCAGGAAAATAACCTCACACTCAACGTCAACAAAACTAAGGAGATGATTGTGGACTTCAGGAAACAGCAGAGGGAACACCCCACTATCCACATCGATGGAACAGTAGTGGAGAGGGTAGCAAGTTTTAAGTTCCTCGGCCTACACATCACAGACAAACTGAATTGGTCCACTCACACAGACAGCATCGTGTAGAAGGCGCAGCAGTGCCTCTTCAACCTCAGGAGGCTGAAGAAATTTGGCTTGTCACCAAAAGCACTCACAAACTTCTACAGATGCACAATCGAGAGCATCCTGGCGGGCTGTATCACCACCTGGTACGGCAACTGCTCCGCCCTCAACCGTAAGGGTCTCCAGAGGGTAGTGAGGTCTGCACAACGCATCACTGGGGGCAAACTACCTGCCCTCCAGGACACCTACACCACCCGATGTTACAGGAAGGCCATAAAGATCATCAAGGACATCAACCACCCGAGCCACTGCCTGTTCACCCCGCTATCATCCAGAAGGCGAGGTCAGTACAGGTGCATCAAAGCTGGGACCGAGCGACTGAAAAACAGCTTCTATCTCAAGGCCATCAGACTGTTAAACAGCCACCACTAACATTGCTTCAATGCCATACAGCACTCCTTCCGTGGCCTCCAACTGCTCTTAAATGCGAGTAAAACCAAATGCATGCTTTTCAACTGATCGCTGCCTGCACCCGCATGTCCGACTAGCATCACCACCCTGGATGGTTCCGACCTTGAATATGTGGACATCTATAAGTACCTAGGTGTCTGGCTAGACTGCAAACTCTCCTTCCAGACCCACATCAAACATCTCCAATCGAAAATCAAATCAAGAGTCGGCTTTCTATTCCGCAACAAAGCCTCCTTCACTCACGCTGCCAAGCTTACCCTAGTTAAACTGACTATCCTACCGATCCTCGACTTCGGCGATGTCATCTACAAAATGGCTTCCAACACTCTACTCAGCAAACTGGATGCAGTCTATCACAGTGCCATCCGTTTTGTCACTAAAGCACCTTATACCACCCACCACTGCGACTTGTATGCTCTAGTCGGCTGGCCCTCACTACATATTCGTCGCCAGACCCACTGGCTCCAGGTCATCTACAAGTCCATGCTAGGTAAAGCTCCGCCTTATCTCAGTTCACTGGTCACGATGGCAACACCCATCCGTAGCACGCGCTCCAGCAGGTGTATCTCACTGATCATCCCTAAAGCCAACACATCATTTGGCCGCCTTTCGTTCCAGTACTCTGCTGCCTGTGACTGGAACGAATTGCAAAAATCGCTGAAGTTGGAGACTTTTATCTCCCTCACCAACTTCAAACATCAGCTATCCGAGCAGCTAACCGATCGCTGCAGCTGTACATAGTCTATAGGAAAATAGCCCACCCATTTTCACCTACCTCATTCCCATACTGTTTTTTATACTGTTTTTATTTATTTATTTTTCTGCTCTTTTGCACACCAATATCTCTACCTGTACATGACCTGATCATTTATCACTCCAGTGTTAATCTGCAATACTGTATTATTCGCCTACCTCCTCATGCCTTTTGCACACATTGTATATAGACTGCCCATTTTTTTTTCTACTGTGTTATTGACTTGTTAATTGTTTATTCCATGTGTAACTCTGTGTTGTCTGTTCACACTGCTATGCTTTTATCTTGGCCAGGTCGCAGTTGCAAATGAGAACTTGTTCTCAACTAGCCTACCTGGTGAAATAAAGGTGAAATAAAAAATAAATAAAATAAAATTGAGTGGCTGCTGCCAACACACTGACACTGACACTGACTCTGACTCAACTCCAGCCACTTTAATAATGGGAATTGATGGGAAATTATGTAAATATATCACTAGCCACTTTAAACAATGCTACCTTATATAATGGTACTTACCCTACATTATTAATCTCATATGCATACTTATATACTGTACTCTATATCATCGACTGCATCCTTATGTAATACATGTATCACTAGCCACTTTAACTATGCCACTTTGTCTACATACTCATCTCATATGTATATACTGTACTCGATACCATCTACTGTATGCTGCTCTGTACGTTCACTCATTCATATATCCTTATGTACATATTCTTTATCCCCTTACACTGTGTATAAGACAGTAGTTTTGGAATTGTTAGTTAGATTACTTGTTGGTTATTACTGCATTGTCGGAACTAGAAGGACAAGCATTTCGCTACACTCGCATTAACATCTGCTAACCATGTGTATGTGACAAATAAGATTTGATTTGATTTGAGTTCTTCTGTCCAGTGTCTGTGTTATTTTTCCCATCTTAATATTTAATATTATTTGGGCCAGTATGAGATATTGCTTTTTTTTAGCAGAGCTAGTTTGCTCTGTTCTGTGCTGTCTAGAAGGTCAGCAATCTGGAGTCGCCTCTTCATTGTTGACATTGAGACTGGTGTTTTTTCTTTAATATTGTCCATTGAAATGCTGCAAAGAAAGACCTAGTTGACCTAATGGCGCCAAAGGAGATGGCTGAAGTTTTATGATCAAGTAACCAATTGTGCTATTGTGTATGTTTTTACACGTTATTTGTAACTTATTTTGTACATAATGTTTCTGCCACTGTGTCTTATGACCGAAAAGAGCTTCTAAATATCAGGACAGCGATTACTCACCCCATACCGGAGGAATACTCTTTCTTCAACGAGTCTTAGAAGGAAGGGAATGATTTACTTCAGACACCCGACAAGGCCTTCATCCCAATCATTCGCAGCAGAAAGACGGGGACGAAGGTCCTGGTGCCTTGTAAGGATCCGTAATCTACCTTTACCATCGGTCCTATTAGCCAATGTACAATCAATCGATAATAAATAGACAAACTACGATCACTACCAACGGGACATTAAAAACTGTAATATCTTATGTCAGCTGGCGGGTGTTAAGCTTTTTCGGCAGAATAGAGCAGTGGCCTCTGGTAAGACACGGGATGGCGGTCTATGTACACTGCTCAAAAAAATAAAGGGAACACTTAAACAACACAATGTAACTCCAAGTCAATCACACTTCTGTGAAATCAAACTGTCCACTTAGGAAGCAACACTGATTGACAATAAATTTCACATGATGTTGTGCAAATGGAATAGTCAACAGGTGGAAATTATAGGCAATTAGCAAGACACCCCCAATAAAGGAGTGGTTCTGCAGGTGGTGACCACAGACCACTTCTCAGTTCCTATGCTTCCTGGCTGATGTTTTGGTCACTTTTGAATGCTGGCGGTGCTTTCACTCCAGTGGTAGCATGAGACGGAGTCTACAACCCACACAAGTGGCTCAGGTAGTGCAGCTCATCCAGGATAGCACATCAATGCGAGCTGTGGCAAGAAGGTTTGCTGTGTCTGTCAGCGTAGTGTCCAGAGCATGGAGGCACTACCAGAAGACAGGCCAGTAAATCAGGAGACGTGGAGGAGGCCGTAGGAGGGCAACAACCCAGCAGCAGGACCGCTACCTCCACCTTTGTGCAAGGAGGAGCAGGAGGGGAGCACTGCCAGAGCCCTGCAAAATGACCTCCACCATGCCACAAATGTGCATGTGTCTGCTCAAACGGTCAGAAACAGACTCCATGAGGATGGTATGAGGGCCCGAAGTCCACAGGTGGGGGTTGTGCCTACAGCCCAACACCGTGCAGGACGTTTGACATTTGCCAGAGAACACCAAGATTGGCAAATTCACCACTGGCGCCCTGTGCTCTTCACAGATGAAAGCAGGTTCCCACTGAGCACGTGACAGACGTCGCAGAGTCTGGAGACACCATGGAGAACGTTCTGCTGCCTGCACCATCCTACAGCATGACTGGTATGGCGGTGGGTCAGTCATGGTGTGGGGTGGCATTCATTTGGGGGGCCGCACAGCCCTCCATGTGCTCGCCGGATGTAGCCTGACTGCAATTAGGTACCGAGATGAGATCCTCAGACCCCTTGTGAGACCATATGCTGGTGCGGTTGGCCCTGGGTTCCTCCTAATGCAAGACAGTGCTAGACCTCATGTGGCTGGAGTGTGTCAGCAGTTCCTGCAAGAGGAAGGCATTGATGCTATGGACTGGCCCGCCCGTTCCACAGACCTGAATCCAATTGAGCACATCTGGGACATCATGTCTCACTCCATCCACCAGCGCCACGTTGCGGCGCTGGTGGATGGCGGATGCTTTAGTCCAGGTCTGGGAGGAGATCCCTCAGGAGACCATCCGCCACCTCATCAGGAGCATGCCCAGGCGTTGTAGGGAGGTCATACAGGCACGTGGAGGCCACACACCACTGAGCCTCATTTTGACTTGTTTTAAGGACATTATATCAAAGTTGGATCAGCCTGTAGTGTGACTTCCATGGGTTGATAAATTTGATTTGCATTGATAATTTTTGTGTGATTTTGTTGTCAGCACATTCAATTATGTAAAGAAAAAAGTATTTAATAAGAATATTTCATTCATTCAGATCTAGGATGTGTTATTTTAGTGTTCCATTTATTTTTTTGAGCAGTGTATATTTGTAAACAACAGCTGGTGCATGAAATCTAAGGAAGTCTTGAGTTTTTGCTCACCTGAGGTTGAGTATCTCTTGATAAGCTGTAGACCACAATATTTACCGAGAGTTTTCATCTGTATTTTTCGTAGTTGTCTATATACCACCACAAACCGATGCTGGCACTAAGACCGCACTCAATGAGCTGTATACGGCCATAAGCAAACAGGAAATCGCTCATCCAGAGGCAGCACTCCTAGTGGAGTTGAACTTGTTTGGGATAGGGGGCATTATTTTGATGTCCGGATGAAAAGCGTGCACTGTGATGCAGTGCCTTAGACCGCTGCACCACTTGGGAGCCCAGAGGCGCGGCGCTCGTTGTGGCCTGGGACTTTAATGTAGGGAAACTCGTTATTACCTAATTTCTACTAGCATGTTCAATGTGCAACCAGATGGAAAACAATTCTAGACCACTTTTATTCAACATACAGAGATGCGTACAAATCTCTCCATCGCCCTCCATTTGGCAAATCTGACTAATTATATCTTTGCAGTTTTGGAAACGTCAGAGTGTTTTCTTTCCAAAGCTGCCAATTATATGCATAGTCGAGCATCTTTTCGTGACAAAATATTGCTCTTAAAACGGGCAGGTTTTTTAATCCAATACTGACATAGCGCCCCCCATAGGTTGAAGAGGTTAACTACATGTAAATATTAGCTCAATGACTTCGACTAACCAGTGCCCCCGCACATTGACTCTGTACCGGTACCCCCTCTATATACAGTTGAAGTCAGAAGTTTACATGCACTTTAACCAAATACATTTAAACTCAGTTTTTCACAATTCCTGACATTTAATCCAAGTAAAAATCCCCTGTTTTAGGTCAGTTAGGATCACCACTTTATTTTAAGAATGTGAAATGTCAGAATAATAATAATAAGTACTTAACACTTTTTTTCCTTAAAACTTCTCAACTTTGTTGGTTAAGGGCTTGTGACAATGTGACAAATAAATTTGTATTTTATTCAGTTGAACTGCAGCTGGCCTAAAACAGAGCAGCACGTCTTACTCTTCATTGTTACTGGTCTTTTCACAGTCCCCAAATCCCAAAACCAGAACATATTCAAAAAAGTGTACAGTATTATATAGAGCCATTATTACATGAAACTTTCTTCCATCTCATATTGCTCAAATGAACATGAAACCTGGTTTTAAAAAACAGATTAAACAACACCTCACGGCAAAATGCTTCTCACCTATTTGACCTAGATACGGTAGTTGGTGTGTATTGATATGTAGTCTATGTGTGTTGTTTTTACGTTGATGTAATTCTGTCCTTGAGCTGTTCTTGTCTATTAGTGTTCTATATTATGTCATGTTCCATGTTATGGATGACCAGATCAGGTCTTGATAATATGTGCTGATACAGGTTCAGGAGTAATGCTGGAAAAGGTACTTTCTTACGATGAAACTGCAATGATGAGATAGATGTTCTTCTTTGTTTTTATGTTTTATAATCTCTCTGTGTTGGATCTTACCTAGCCATCTTGTCTCAAGAGGACCACAATGGAAATAAGTCCCAGACTTTGTGTGTTATCCTCAATGATTGTACTCATGTGCATGTGTCTTTTTCAAGTTCTATGTGTGCTTGTTTTTAAAATGGTCGAATTAATAAACCAAACCAGATATTGATGAAAAACAGGCCCTACTCTGCGCTAAACCAATGTATAATCTCTGGTTCTGGTCGGGTAGCAGAGCTCTAACATACTGACTGTGATCCTTGCTACATCATGGCTGTTATGTTTTATTCTGGTCGGGTAGCAGAGCTCTAACATACTGACTGTGATCCTTGCTATATCATGGCTGTTATGTTTTATTCTGGTCAGGAAGCAGAGCTCTAACATACTGACTGTGATCCTTGCTACATCATGGCTGTTATGTTTTATTCTGGTCGGGTAGCAGAGCTCTAACATACTGACTGTGATCCTTGCTACATCATGGCTGTTATGTTTTATTCTGGTCGGGTAGCAGAGCTCTAACATACTGACTGTGATCCTTGCTACATCATGGCTGTTATGTTTTATTCTGGTTGGGTAGCAGAGCTCTAACATACTGACTGTGATCCTTGCTACATCATGGCTGTTATGTTTTATTCTGGTCGGGTAGCACAGCTCTAACATACTGACTGTGATCCTTGCTACATCATGGCTGTTATGTTTTATTCTGGTCGGGTAGCAGAGCTCTAACATACTGACTGTGATCCTTGCTACATCATGGCTGTTATGTTTTATTCTGGTCGGGTAGCAGAGCTCTAACATACTGACTGTGATCCTTGCTACATCATGGCTGTTATGTTTTATTCTGGTCGGGTAGCAGAGCTCTAACATACTGACTGTGATCCTTGCTACATCATGGCTGTTATGTTTTATTCTGGTCGGGTAGCAGAGCTCTAACATACTGACTGTGATCCTTGCTACATCATGGCTGTTATGTTTTATTCTGGTCGGGTAGCAGAGCTCTAACATACTGACTGTGATCCTTGCTACATCATGGCTGTTATGTTTTATTCTGGTTGGTGATCCTTGCTACATCATGGCTGTTATGTTTTATTCTGGTCGGGTAGCAGAGCTAGCAGAGCTCTAACATACTGACTGTGATCCTTGCTACATCATGGCTGTTATGTTTTATTCTGGTCGGGTAGCAGAGCTCTAACATACTGACTGTGATCCTTGCTACATCATGGCTGTTATGTTTTATTCTGGTCGGGTAGCAGAGCTCTAACATACTGACTGTGATCCTTGCTACATCATGGCTGTTATGTTTTATTCTGGTCGGGTAGCAGAGCTCTAACATACTGACTGTGATCCTTGCTACATCATGGCTGTTATGTTTTATGATCAATTATCTTTTGTTTTATCCAACTTTGTCTTTCAATCTCTCTCTCCTCTCTATCTCTCTCCCTCTCCTTTCAATCTCTTTCTCCTCTCTATCTCTCTCCTTTCAATCTCTCTCTCCTCTCTCTCTCTCCCTCTCCTTTCAATCTCTCTCTCCTCTCTATCTCTCTCCTTTCAATCTCTCTCTCCTCTCTATCTCTCTCCTTTCAATCTCTCTCCTCTCTATCTCTCTCCTTTCAATCTCTCTCCTCTCTATCTCTCTCCTTTCAATCTCTCTCTCCTCTCTATCTCTCTCCCTCTCCTTTCAATCTCTCTCTCCTCTCTATCTCTCTCCTCTCCATCTCTCCTCTCAATCTCTATCTCTCTCCTCTCTATCTCTCTCCCTCTCCTTTCAATCTCTCTATCTCTTTCCACTCAATCTCTCTCTATCACTCTCCTCTCAATCTCTCTCTCTCTCTCCACTCAATCTCTCTCTATCACTCTCCTCTCAATCTCTCTCTCTCTCTCCACTCAATCTCTCTCTATCACTCTCCTCACAATCTCTCTCCTCTTAATCTCTCCTCTATCCTTTCAATCTCTCTATCTCCATCTCTCTCCTCTCCATCTCTCCTCTCCATCTCTCTCCTCTCAATATCTCCTCTCAATCTCTATCTCTCTCCTCTCTCTTCTCTCAATCACTCTCCTATCTCTCTATCTCTCACCTCTCTATCCTCTCAATCTCTCTCTCACCTCTCAATCTCTCTCTGTGTCTCTCTCTCTCTCAGTGCCAGCGTCCGGATGGCCTCCAAGACATTTGAACCCAGTAGATCGGTGAGTTAAAGTTTGGGTTAAAGGTCAGGGGTTTATGATATAAAAATTATGATTTTTCTATTGCTTTGGTTTATGTGGTGTTTTTTAAAAACTATTCGTACAAAACACCTACCTGGTAACACCTGAAATGTCTCATTGTGAACTAATTTTGTTTGAATTTAAAAATATATATATTTAACCTTTATTTAACTAGGCAAAACATGCCTAGTTTTTTGTTGCCTTGAAAACATATTTCACCACATAACCATTAATCCAAAATATACATTTACTGTGAAATACCATTAGACATTGATTTAATAATAATAATAATAATAATAATATTATTATTTAATCACCAAAACATCATAATAATCTTCTCAATTTAGTTATTTTAACAACCAGTTAATCCAATAGCAAAATAATCTAACATTTCAAAATTGTCCTTTGAATATAAAATTGTACAGCACTGCAAATTACAGAATATATTAAAATATATGCAACTTGTATGTTTTATATCGTACAATTTCATCCAGAAAGCTTTTGGACATCAGAGCGATGTTGAGGGAATCCTATTTACTCAGAAAAATAGACTCATATGATTGGTAAGACATACAAAAGCTTGCAGAAAGCCTATCCAACTGATAATCTCCTAGAAAAAAATATGAAGTACTGGAATCAAGACTTAAAAATAACTGATATAGGCACAAGATGGAGGGAGTTTTGGAACATAACTAATGAAATTACAGTTATTAAAACTGTAGGATTAATCCAGTATAAACGAATTATACAAGAGACAAAATTCACAAATTTGACAGCACAGCAGAAGAGTCATGTCTTAAGTGTAAATAAAAAAAGGACTCAACAGTTCATGGCTTCTGGGAGTCCAAAAGTATGACTTTGTCTGTCAGAAGTTATAGAATGTAAATGTACTTTTAATCCGTGCGGTGAGATACCCAATGGGGTGGACTAGGGCTGTTACAGTGACCCGTTACTGCCAGTCATGATGGCAGTCAAATCCCATGTGACTGTTTAGTCACTATAATTAGGCTTCTCCAAGCTCTGATGCTACCAAACCTGCTTACTGCCTGGTCCTCAGCACTCTGTTGTTCCACTGAGATGCCTTAGACCACTGTGCCACTCGGGAGGATGAGCAGATATTGTTTTTCTACCCTTACTACCTGGGGGCATCAGGAAGTCCAGGAACCAGTTGCAGAGGGAGGTGTTTAGTCCCAGGGTCCTTAGCTTAGTGATGAGCTTTGAGGGCACTATGGTGTTGAACGCTGAGCAGTAGTCAATGAACAGCATTCTCACATAGGTGTTACATTTACATTTACATTTAAGTCATTTAGCAGACGCTCTTATCCAGAGCGACTTACAAATTGGTGCATTCACCTTATGACATCCAGTGGAACAGTCACTTTACAATAGTGCATCTAAATCTTAAGGGGGGGGGGGGGGGGGGTGAGAGGGAATACTTATCCTATCCTAGGTATTCCTTAAAGAGGTGGGGTTTCAGGTGTCTCCGGAAGGTGGTGATTGACTCCGCTGTCCTGGCGTCGTGAGGGAGTTTGTTCCACCATTGGGGGGGCCAGAGCAGCGAACAGTTTTGACTGGGCTGAGCGGGAGCTGTACTTCCTCAGTGGTAGGGAGGCGAGCAGGCCAGAGGTGGATGAACGCAGTGCCCTTGGAGTTGTCAACCGTGATGGCGAGATCATGGAACGGGCAGTCCTTCCCCGGGAGGAAGAGCAGCTCCGTCTTGCCGAGGTTCAGCTTGAGGTGGTGATCCGTCATCCACACTGATATGTCTGCCAGACATGCAGAGATGCGATTCGCCACCTGGTCATCAGAAGGGGGAAAGGAGAAGATTAATTGTGTGTCGTCTGCATAGCAATGATAGGAGAGACCATGTGAGGTTATGACAGAGCCAAGTGACTTGGTGTATAGCGAGAATAGGAGAGGGCCTAGAACAGAGCCCTGGGGGACACCAGTGGTGAGAGCGCGTGGTGAGGAGACAGATTCTCGCCATGCCACCTGGTAGGAGCGACCTGTCAGGTAGGACGCAATCCAAGCGTGGGCCGCGCCGGAGATGCCCAACTCGGAGAGGGTGGAGAGGAGGATCTGATGGTTCACAGTATCGAAGGCAGCCGATAGATCTAGAAGGATGAGAGCAGAGGAGAGAGAGTTAGCTTTAGCAGTGCGGAGCGCCTCCGTGATACAGAGGAGAGCAGTCTCAGTTGAATGACTAGTCTTGAAACCTGACTGATTTGGATCAAGAAGGTCATTCAGAGAGAGATAGCGGGAGAGCTGGCCAAGGACGGCACGTTCAAGAGTTTTGGAGAGAAAAGAAAGAAGGGATACTGGTCTGTAATTGTTGACATCGGAGGGATCGAGTGTAGGTTTTTTCAGAAGGGGTGCAACTCTCGCTCTCTTGAAGACGGAAGGGACGTAGCCAGCGGTCAGGGATGAGTTGATGAGCGAGGTGAGGTAAGGGAGAAGGTCTCCGGAAATGGTCTGGAGAAGAGGGGAGGGGATAGGGTCAAGCGGGCAGGTTGTTGGGCGGCCGGCCGTCACAAGACGCAAGATTTCATCTGGAGAGAGAGGGGAGAAAGAGGTCAGAGCACAGGGTAGGGCAGTGTGAGCAGAACCAGCGGTGTCGTTTGACTTAGCAAACGAGGATCGGATGTCGTCGACCTTCTTTTCAAAATGGTTGACGAAGTCGTCTGCAGAGAGGGAGGAGGGGGGGGGATTCAGGAGGGAGGAGAAGGTGGCAAAGAGCTTCCTAGGGTTAGAGGCAGATGCTTGGAATTTAGCGTGGTAGAAAGTGGCTTTAGCAGCAGAGACAGAGGAGGAAAATGTAGAGAGGAGGGAGTGAAAGGATGCCAGGTCCGCAGGGAGGCGAGTTTTCCTCCATTTACGCTCGGCTGCCCGGAGCCCTGTTCTGTGAGCTCGCAATGAGTCATCGAGCCACGGAGCGGGAGGGGAGGACCGAGCCAGCCTGGAGGATAGGGGACATAGAGAGTCAAAGGATGCAGAGAGGGTGGAGAGGAGGGTTGAGGAGGCAGAATCAGGAGATAGGTTGGAGAAGGTTTGAGCGGAGGGAAGAGATGATAGGATGGAAGAGGAGAGAGTAGCGGGGGAGAGAGAGCGAAGGTTGGGACGGCGCGATACCATCCGAGTAGGGGCAGTGTGGGAGGTGTTGGATGAGAGTGAGAGGGAAAAGGATACAAGGTAGTGGTCGGAGACTTGGAGGGGAGTTGCAATGAGGTTAGTGGAAGAACAGCATCTAGTAAAGATGAGGTCGAGCGTATTGCCTGCCTTGTGAGTAGGGGGAAGGTGAGAGGGTGAGGTCAAAAGAGGAGAGGAGTGGAAAGAAGGAGGCAGAGAGGAATGAGTCAAAGGTAGACGTGGGGAGGTTAAAGTCGCCCAGAACTGTGAGAGGTGAGCCGTCCTCAGGAAAGGAGCTTATCAAGGCATCAAGCTCATTGATGAACTCTCCGAGGGAACCTGGAGGGCGATAAATGATAAGGATGTTAAGCTTGAAAGGGCTGGTAACTGTGACAGCATGGAATTCAAAGGAGGCGATAGACAGATGGGTAAGGGGAGAAAGAGAGAATGACCACTTGGGAGAGATGAGGATCCCGGTGCCACCACCCCGCTGACCAGAAGCTCTCGGGGTGTGCGAGAACACGTGGGCGGACGAAGAGAGAGCAGTAGGAGTAGCAGTGTTGTCTGTGGTGATCCATGTTTCCGTTAGTGCCAAGAAGTCGAGGGACTGGAGGGAGGCATAGGCTGAGATGAACTCTGCCTTGTTGGCCGCAGATCGGCAGTTCCAGAGGCTACCGGAGACCTGGAACTCCACGTGGGTCGTGCGCGCTGTGACCACCAGATTAGGGTGGCCACGGCCACGCGGTGTGGAGCGTTTGTATGGTCTGTGCAGAGAGGAGAGAACAGGGATAGACAGACACATAGTTGACAGGCTACAGAAGAGGCTACGCTAATGCAAAGGAGATTGGAATGACAAGTGGACTACACGTCTCGACTGTTCAGAAAGTTAAGCTACGTAGCAAGAATCTTATTGACTAAAATGATTAAAATGATACAGTACTGCTGAAGTAGGCTAGCTGGCAGTGGGTGCGTTGTTGACACTACACTAATCAAGTCGTTCCGTTGAGTGTAATAGTTTCTGCAGTGCTGCTATTCGGGGGCTAGCTGGCTAGCTAGTAGTGTTGTTTACGTTACGTTGCGTTAAAAGAACGACAATAGCTGGCTAGCTAACCTAGAAAATCGCTCTAGACTACACAATTATCTTTGATACAAAGACGGCTATGTAGCTAGCTATGTAGCTAGCTACGATCAAACAAATCAAACCATTGTACTGTAATGAAATGAAATGAAAATGTGATACTACCTGTGAATGCGACCGGGTTGTTGAGTTCTATTCAGTAGACGTTGGCTAGCGTTAGCTAGCTGTTAGCTAGCGTTAGCTAGCTGTTGGCTAGCTAGCAGAGTCTCCTACGTTAAGGACGACAAATAGCTGGCTAGCTAACCTCGGTAAATTAAGATAATCACTCTAAGACTACACACACTAAACCTAAACAACACAATTATCTTGGAACGAAAATACGAAGACAGCAAAGACAGCTATGTAGCTAGCTAACACTACACTAATCAAGTCGTTCAGTTGAGTGTAATAGTTTTCCAGTGCAGCTAATCAGTGGACGTTAGCTAGCTGGCTAGTGAAGACTACGTTAGGACGGCGAAATACGATAATTACGCAATTATCTTTGATACAAAGACGGCTATGTAGCTAGCTGAGAAGAAATTGCTAAGATTAGACAAATCAAACCGTTGTGCTATAATGAAATATAATGAAATGTAATGAAAAAGTTATACTACCTGCGGGAGCGAAGTGCGATGTTCCTTTTGTCCAGGTGTGAAAGGGCAGTGTGGAGTGTGTCACGAACCGGCTCAAAGCACGTAACAAAGGGAGACAACGTGGAGATAAGGAGTAGCAAAATATATATTTATTAACTAAAGCAACTAAGTATAATATACAATGGTGTGTGTAATCAGTGGTGTAAGTGAGTGTTTTGCATGCATGAATGTGATAATGCAGGGTGATGAAAGGTGCCAAAGCAAACAAACAAAAGGCCACCAAGAACCACAACAGAATCTACAAAAGGTGTCTGCATGGAGAGAGTCTCCTCCATGAATGTGGAAGAGGTCTATTTATCCTGGGAGACACCTGGCCCAGGTGTTTCCCATGTAGCTGACGACCCTCTCAACTCCGCCCACCGGCATCCTAATAAGGAAACAAGAACAAAGACAGAATACGACAGACAGAGTGGGAGGGTCGTCACAAGTGTGATTGAGATTGCGTCATCTGTGGATCTGTTGGGGTGGTATGCAAATTAGAGTGGGTCTATGGTGTCCGGGAGGATGCTGTTGATGTGAGCCATGACCAGCCTTTCAAAGCACTTCATGGCTACCGATATAAGTGCTAGTCATTTAAGATGGTTACCTTCGCTTTCTTGGGCACATGGACTATGGTGGTCTGCTTGAAACATGTTGGTATTACAGACTTACAGACTTACAGAGCTTGAAAATGTCAGTGAAGACACTTGCCAGTTGGTCAATGCTCTGAGTACACGTCCCGGTAATCTGTCTGGCCCCGCTCAGTTTTCTCACGCAATTGCATAGCATATTTGCACATTCATCTTCTGCACGTCTACCATTCCAGTATTTAATTGCTATATTGTAATTACTTCAGCACAATGGCCTATTTATAGCCTTACCTCTCTTATCTTACCTCATTTGCACTCACTGTATATATACTTTTTCTACTGTATTATTGACTGTGTTTGTTTATTCCATGTGTAACTCTGTGTTGTTGTTTGTGTCACACTGCTTTGCTTTATCTTGGCCAGGTCACAGTTGTCAATGAGAACTTGTTCTCAACTGGCCTAGCTGGTTAAATAAAGGTTACATTTAAAAAATGTATATACTGGGGCCCCTCAGGGATGAAGCTTAGTCCCTGTACTCTTACTATACTCTTACTGTACTCTTACTATACTCTTACTATACTCTTACTGTACTCTTACTGTACTCTCACTATACTCTTACTGTACTGTCACTATACTCTTACTGTACTCTTACTGTACTCTTACTATACTCTTACTGTACTCTTACTATACTCTTACTGTACTCTTACTTCCTGTACTCCCTTTTTTATATATATTTTATTTATTTAACCAGATAGTTTAGTTGAGAACCTGTACTCCCTTTTTTATATATATTTTATTTATTTAACCAGATAGTTTAGTTGAGAACACCTTTATTTAACCAGGTAGGCTAGTTGAGAACACCTTTATTTAACCAGGTAGGCTAGTTGAGAACACCTTTATTTAACCAGGTAGGCTAGTTGAGAACACCTTTATTTAACCAGGTAGGCTAGTTGAGAACACCTTTATTTAACCAGGTAGGCTAGTTGAGAACACCTTTATTTAACCAGGTAGGCTAGTTGAGAACACCTTTATTTAACCAGGTAGGCTAGTTGAGAACACCTTTCTTTAACCAGGTAGGCTAGTTGAGAACACCTTTATTTAACCAGGTAGGCTAGTTGAGAACACCTTTATTTAACCAGGTAGGCTAGTTGAGAACACCTTTATTTAACCAGGTAGGCTAGTTGAGAACACCTTTATTTAACCAGGTAGGCTAGTTGAGAACACCTTTATTTAACCAGGTAGGCTAGTTGAGAACACCTTTATTTAACCAGGTAGGCTAGTTGAGAACACCTTTATTTAACCAGGTTTGAGAACACATTTAACCAGGTAGGCTAGTTGAGAACACCTTTATTTAACCAGGTAGGCTAGTTGAGAACACCTTTATTTAACCAGGTAGGCTAGTTGAGAACACCTTTATTTAACCAGGTAGTTGAGAACACCTTTATTTAACCAGGTAGGCTAGAAACACCTTTATTTAACCAGGTAGGCTAGTTGAGAACACCTTTATTTAACCAGGTAGGCTAGTTGAGAACACCTTTATTTAACCAGGTAGGCTAGTTGAGAACACCTTTATTTAACCAGGTGGCCAGTTGAGAACACCTTTATTTAACCAGGTTGAGGCTAGTTGACACCTTTATTTAACCAGGTAGGCTAGTTGAGAACACCTTTATTTAACCAGGTAGGCTAGTTGAGAAGTTGAGAACACCTTTATTTAACCAGGTAGGCTAGTTGAGAACACCTTTATTTAACCAGGTAGGCTAGTTGAGAACACCTTTATTTAACCAGGTAGGCTAGTTGAGAACACCTTTATTTAACCAGGTATAGGCTAGTTGAGAACACCTTTTATTTAACCAGGTAGGCTAGTTGAGAACACCTTTATTTAACCAGGTAGGCTAGTTGAGAACACCTTTATTTAACCAGGTAGGCTAGTTGAGAACACCTTTATTTAACCAGGTAGGCTAGTTGAGAACACCTTTATTTAACCAGGTGGCCAGTTGAGAACACCTTTATTTAACCAGGTAGGCTAGTTGAGAACACCTTTATTTAACCAGGTAGGCTAGTTGAGAACACCTTTATTTAACCAGGTGGCCAGTTGAGAACACCTTTATTTAACCAGGTGGCCAGTTGAGAACACCTTTATTTAACCAGGTGGCCAGTTGAGAACACCTTTATTTAACCAGGTGGCCAGTTGAGAACACCTTTATTTAACCAGGTAGGCTAGTTGAGAACACCTTTATTTAACCAGGTAGGCTAGTTGAGAACACCTTTATTTAACCAGGTTAGTTGAGAACACCTTATTTAACCAGATAGTTTAGTTGAGAACACCTTTATTTAACCAGGTAGGCTAGTTGAGAACACCTTTATTTAACCAGGTAACCAGGTAGGCTGAGAACACCTTTATTTAACCAGGTGTTGAGAACACCTTTAGTTGAGAACACCTTTATTTAACCAGGTAGGCTAGTTGAGAACACCTTTATTTAACCAGGTAGGTTGAGAACACCTTTATTTAACCAGGTAGCTAGTTGAGAACACCTTTATTTAACCAGGTGGCCAGTTGAGAACACCTTTATTTAACCAGGTAGGCTAGTTGAGAACACCTTTATTTAACCAGGTAGGCTAGTTGAGAACACCTTTATTTAACCAGGTAGGCTAGTTGAGAACACCTTTATTTAACCAGGTAGGCTAGTTGAGAACACCTTTATTTAACCAGGTGGCCAGTTGAGAACACCTTTATTTAACCAGGTAGGCTAGTTGAGAACACCTTTATTTAACCAGGTAGGCTAGTTGAGAACACCTTTATTTAACCAGGTGGCCAGTTGAGAACACCTTTATTTAACCAGGTTTATTTAACCAGGTGGCCAGTTGAGAACACCTTTATTTAACCAGGTGGCCAGTTGAGAACACCTTTATTTAACCAGGTAGGCTAGTTGAGAACACCTTTATTTAACCAGATAGGCTAGTTGAGAACACCTTTATTTAACCAGGTAGGCTAGTTGAGAACACCTTTATTTAACCAGGTAGGCTAGTTGAGAACACCTTTATTTAACCAGGTGGCCAGTTGAGAACACCTTTATTTAACCAGGTGGCCAGTTGAGAACACCTTTATTTAACCAGGTAGGCTAGTTGAGAACACCTTTATTTAACCAGCTAGGCTAGTTGAGAACACCTTTATTTAACCAGGTAGGCTAGTTGAGAACACCTTTATTTAACCAGGTAGGCTAGTTGAGAACACCTTTATTTAACCAGGTGGCCAGTTGAGAACACCTTTATTTAACCAGGTGGCCAGTTGAGAACACCTTTATTTAACCAGGTAGGCTAGTTGAGAACACCTTTATTTAACCAGGTGGCCAGTTGAGAACACCTTTATTTAACAAGGTGGCCAGTTGAGAACACCTTTATTTAACCAGGTGGCCAGTTGAGAACACCTTTATTTAACCAGCTAGGCTAGTTGAGAACACCTTTATTTAACCAGCTAGGCTAGTTGAGAACACCTTTATTTAACCAGGTAGGCTAGTTGAGAACACCTTTATTTAACCAGGTAGGCTAGTTGAGAACACCTTTATTTAACCAGATAGGCTAGTTGAGAACACCTTTATTTAACCAGGTAGGCTAGTTGAGAACACCTTTATTTAACCAGGTAGGCTAGTTGAGAACACCTTTATTTAACCAGGTAGGCTAGTTGAGAACACCTTTATTTAACCAGGTAGGCTAGTTGAGAACACCTTTATTTAACCAGGTAGGCTAGTTGAGAACACCTTTATTTAACCAGGTAGGCTAGTTGAGAACACCTTTATTTAACCAGGTAGGCTAGTTGAGAACACCTTTATTTAACCAGGTAGGCTAGTTGAGAACACCTTTATTTAACCAGGTAGTTTAGTTGAGAACACCTTTATTTAACCAGGTAGGCTAGTTGAGAACACCTTTATTTAACCAGGTAGGCTAGTTGAGAACACCTTTATTTAACCAGGTGGCCAGTTGAGAACACCTTTATTTAACCAGGTGGCCAGTTGAGAACACCTTTATTTAACCAGGTGGCCAGTTGAGAACACCTTTATTTAACCAGGTAGGCTAGTTGAGAACACCTTTATTTAACCAGGTAGGCTAGTTGAGAACACCTATATTTAACCAGATAGTTTAGTTGAGAACACCTTTATTTAACCAGGTAGGCTAGTTGAGAACACCTTTATTTAACCAGGTTTAAACACAGGTGGCCAGTTGAGAACACCTTTATTTAACCAGGTGGCCAGTTGAGAACACCTTTATTTAACCAGGTAGGCACCTTTAGTTGAGAACACCTTTATTTAACCAGGTAGGCTAGTTGAGAACACCTTTATTTAACCAGGTAGGCTAGTTGAGAACACCTTTATTTAACCAGGTAGGCTAGTTGAGAACACCTTTATTTAACCAGGTAGGCTAGTTGAGAACACCTTTATTTAACCAGGTAGGCTAGTTGAGAACACCTTTATTTAACCAGGTAGGCTAGTTGAGAACACCTTTATTTAACCAGGTGGCCAGTTGAGAACACCTTTATTTAACCAGGTAGGCTAGTTGTGAACACCTTTATTTAACCAGGTAGGCCAGTTGAGAACACCTTTATCTAAACAGGTAGGCTAGTTGAGAACACCTTTATTTAACTGGGTAGGCTAGTTGAGAACACCTTTATGTAACCAGGTAGGCCAGTTGAGAACACCTTTATTTAACCAGGTAGGCTAGTTGAGAACACCTTTATTTAACCAGGTAGGCTAGTTGAGAACACCTTTATTTAACCAGGTAGGCCAGTTGAGAACACCTTTATTTAACCAGGTTTGAGAACACCTTTATTTAACCAGGTAGGCTAGTTGAGAACACCTTTATTTAACCAGGTAGGCTAGTTGAGAACACCTTTATTTAACCAGGTGGCCAGTTGAGAACACCTTTATTTAACCAGGTAGGCTAGTTGAGAACACCTTTATTTAACCAGGTAGGCTAGTTGAGAACACCTTATTTAACCAGGTAGGCTAGTTGAGAACACCTTTATTTAACCAGGTAGGCTAGTTGAGAACACCTTTATTTAACCAGGTAGGCTAGTTGAGAACACCTTTATTTAACCAGGTAGGCTAGTTGAGAACACCTTTATTTAACCAGGTAGGCCAGTTGAGAACACCTTTATTTAACCAGGTAGGCTAGTTGAGAACACCTTTATTTAACCAGGTAGGCTAGTTGAGAACACCTTTATTTAACCAGGTAGGCTAGTTGAGAACACCTTTATTTAACCAGGTAGGCTAGTTGAGAACACCTTTATTTAACCAGGTGGCCAGTTGAGAACACCTTTATTTAACCAGGTAGGCCAGTTGAGAACACCTTTATTTAACCAGGTAGGCTAGTTGAGAACACCTTTATTTAACCAGGTGGCCAGTTGAGAACACCTTTATTTAACCAGGTGGCCAGTTGAGAACACCTTTATTTAACCAGGTGGCCAGTTGAGAACACCTTTATTTAACCAGGTAGGCTAGTTGAGAACACCTTTATTTAACCAGGTAGGCTAGTTGAGAACACCTTTATTTAACCAGGTAGGCTAGTTGAGAACACCTTTATTTAACCAGGTAGGCTAGTTGAGAACACCTTTATTTAACCAGGTAGTTTAGTTGAGAACACCTTTATTTAACCAGGTAGGCTAGTTGAGAACACCTTTATTTAACCAGGTAGGCTAGTTGAGAACACCTTTATTTAACCAGGTAGGCCAGTTGAGAACACCTTTATTTAACCAGGTGGCCAGTTGAGAACACCTTTATTTAACCAGGTAGGCTAGTTGAGAACACCTTTATTTAACCAGGTAGGCTAGTTGAGAACACCTTTATTTAACCAGGTAGGCTAGTTGAGAACACCTTTATTTAACCAGGTAGGCTAGTTGAGAACACCTTTATTTAACCAGGTAGGCTAGTTGAGAACACCTTTATTTAACCAGGTAGGCTAGTTGAGAACACCTTTATTTAACCAGGTAGGCTAGTTGAGAACACCTTTATTTAACCAGGTGGCCAGTTGAGAACACCTTTATTTAACCAGGTGGCCAGTTGAGAACACCTTTATTTAACCAGGTGGCCAGTTGAGAACACCTTTATTTAACCAGGTGGCCAGTTGAGAACACCTTTATTTAACCAGGTAGGCTAGTTGAGAACACCTTTATTTAACCAGGTAGGCTAGTTGAGAACACCTTTATTTAACCAGGTAGGCTAGTTGAGAACACCTTTATTTAACCAGGTAGGCTAGTTGAGAACACCTTTATTTAACCAGGTGGCCAGTTGAGAACACCTTTATTTAACCAGGTAGGCTAGTTGAGAACACCTTTATTTAACCAGGTAGGCTAGTTGAGAACACCTTTATTTAACCAGGTAGGCTAGTTGAGAACACCTTTATTTAACCAGGTAGGCTAGTTGAGAACACCTTTATTTAACCAGGTAGGCTAGTTGAGAACACCTTTATTTAACCAGGTAGGCTAGTTGAGAACACCTTTATTTAACCAGGTAGGCTAGTTGAGAACACCTTTATTTAACCAGGTAGGCTAGTTGAGAACACCTTTATTTAACCAGGTAGGCTAGTTGAGAACACCTTTATTTAACCAGGTAGGCTAGTTGAGAACACCTTTATTTAACCAGGTAGGCTAGTTGAGAACACCTTTATTTAACCAGGTAGGCCAGTTGAGAACACCTTTATTTAACCAGGTAGGCTAGTTGAGAACACCTTTATTTAACCAGGTAGGCTAGTTGAGAACACCTTTATTTAACCAGGTAGGCTAGTTGAGAACACCTTTATTTAACCAGGTAGGCTAGTTGAGAACACCTTTATTTAACCAGGTAGGCTAGTTGAGAACACCTTTATTTAACCAGGTGGCCAGTTGAGAACACCTTTATTTAACCAGGTGGCCAGTTGAGAACACCTTTATTTAACCAGGTAGGCTAGTTGAGAACACCTTTATTTAACCAGGTAGGCTAGTTGAGAACACCTTTATTTAACCAGGTAGGCTAGTTGAGAACACCTTTATTTAACCAGGTGGCCAGTTGAGAACACCTTTATTTAACCAGGTGGCCAGTTGAGAACACCTTTATTTAACCAGGTAGGCTAGTTGAGAACACCTTTATTTAACCAGGTAGGCTAGTTGAGAACACCTTTATTTAACCAGGTAGGCTAGTTGTGAACACCTTTATTTAACCAGGTAGGCCAGTTGAGAACACCTTTATCTAAACAGGTAGGCTAGTTGAGAACACCTTTATTTAACCAGGTAGGCTAGTTGAGAACACCTTTATTTAACCAGGTAGGCCAGTTGAGAACACCTTTATTTAACCAGGTAGGCTAGTTGAGAACACCTTTATTTAACCAGGTAGGCTAGTTGAGAACACCTTTATTTAACCAGGTAGGCTAGTTGAGAACACCTTTATTTAACCAGGTAGGCTAGTTGAGAACACCTTTATTTAACCAGGTAGGCTAGTTGAGAACACCTTTATTTAACCAGGTGGCCAGTTGAGAACACCTTTATTTAACCAGGTGGCCAGTTGAGAACACCTTTATTTAACCAGGTAGGCTAGTTGAGAACACCTTTATTTAACCAGGTAGGCCAGTTGAGAACACCTTTATTTAACCAGGTAGGCTAGTTGAGAACACCTTTATTTAACCAGGTGGCCAGTTGAGAACACCTTTATTTAACCAG
Source organism: Oncorhynchus gorbuscha (assembly GCF_021184085.1). Classification (NCBI taxonomy): domain Eukaryota; kingdom Metazoa; phylum Chordata; class Actinopteri; order Salmoniformes; family Salmonidae; genus Oncorhynchus; species Oncorhynchus gorbuscha. The sequence continues at coordinate 108,939,614 of NC_060175.1, read as the reverse complement.
GTTAGGCTAGTTGAGAACACCTTTATTTAACCAGGTAGGCTAGTTGAGAACACCTTTATTTAACCAGGTAGGCTAGTTGAGAACACCTTTATTTAACCAGGTAGGCTAGTTGAGAACACCTTTATTTAACCAGGTAGGCTAGTTGAGAACACCTTTATTTAACCAGGTAGGCTAGTTGAGAACACCTTTATTTAACCAGGTAGGCTAGTTGAGAACACCTATATTTAACCAGATAGTTTAGTTGAGAACACCTTTATTTAACCAGGTAGGCTAGTTGAGAACACCTTTATTTAACCAGGTAGGCTAGTTGAGAACACCTTTATTTAACCAGGTAGGCTAGTTGAGAACACCTTTATTTAACCAGGTGGCCAGTTGAGAACACCTTTATTTAACCAGGTAGGCTAGTTGAGAACACCTTTATTTAACCAGGTAGGCTAGTTGAGAACACCTTTATTTAACCAGGTAGGCCAGTTGAGAACACCTTTATTTAACCAGGTAGGCCAGTTGAGAACACCTTTATTTAACCAGGTAGGCTAGTTGAGAACACCTTTATTTAACCAGGTAGGCTAGTTGAGAACACCTTTATTTAACCAGGTAGGCTAGTTGAGAACACCTATATTTAACCAGATAGTTTAGTTGAGAACACCTTTATTTAACCAGGTAGGCTAGTTGAGAACACATTTATTTAACCAGGTAGGCTAGTTGAGAACACCTTATTTAACCAGATAGTTTAGTTGAGAACACCTTTATTTAACCAGGTAGGCTAGTTGAGAACACCTTTATTTAACCAGGTAGGCTAGTTGAGAACACCTTTATTTAACCAGGTAGGCTAGTTGAGAACACCTTTATTTAACCAGGTGGCCAGTTGAGAACACCTTTATTTAACCAGGTACGCTAGTTGAGAACACCTTTATTTAACCAGGTAGGCTAGTTTAGAACACCTTTATTTAACCAGGTAGGCTAGTTGAGAACACCTTTATTTAACCAGGTAGACCAGTTGAGAACACCTTTATTTAACCAGGTAGGCTAGTTGAGAACACCTTTATTTAACCAGGTGGCCAGTTGAGAACACCTTTATTTAACCAGGTGGCCAGTTGAGAACACCTTTATTTAACCAGGTAGGCTAGTTGAGAACACCTTTATTTAACCAGCTAGGCTAGTTGAGAACACCTTTATTTAACCAGGTAGGCTAGTTGAGAACACCTTTATTTAACCAGGTGGCCAGTTGAGAACACCTTTATTTAACCAGGTGGCCAGTTGAGAACACCTTTATTTAACCAGGTGGCCAGTTGAGAACACCTTTATTTAACCAGGTGGCCAGTTGAGAACACCTTTATTTAACCAGGTGGCCAGTTGAGAACACCTTTATTTAACCAGGTGGCCAGTTGAGAACACCTTTATTTAACCAGGTAGGCTAGTTGAGAACACCTATATTTAACCAGATAGTTTAGTTGAGAACACCTTTATTTAACCAGGTAGGCTAGTTGAGAACACCTTTATTTAACCAGGTAGGCTAGTTGAGAACACCTTTATTTAACCAGGTGGCCAGTTGAGAACACCTTTATTTAACCAGGTGGCCAGTTGAGAACACCTTTATTTAACCAGGTAGGCTAGTTGAGAACACCTTTATTTAACCAGCTAGGCTAGTTGAGAACACCTTTATTTAACCAGGTAGGCTAGTTTAGAACACCTTTATTTAACCAGGTAGGCTAGTTGAGAACACCTTTATTTAACCAGGTGGCCAGTTGAGAACACCTTTATTTAACCAGGTGGCCAGTTGAGAACACCTTTATTTAACCAGGTAGGCTAGTTGAGAACACCTTTATTTAACCAGGTGGCCAGTTGAGAACACCTTTATTTAACAAGGTGGCCAGTTGAGAACACCTTTATTTAACCAGGTGGCCAGTTGAGAACACCTTTATTTAACCAGCTAGGCTAGTTGAGAACACCTTTATTTAACCAGCTAGGCTAGTTGAGAACACCTTTATTTAACCAGGTAGGCTAGTTGAGAACACCTTTATTTAACCAGGTAGGCTAGTTGAGAACACCTTTATTTAACCAGATAGTTTAGTTGAGAACACCTTTATTTAACCAGGTAGGCTAGTTGAGAACACATTTATTTAACCAGGTAGGCTAGTTGAGAACACCTTTATTTAACCAGGTAGGCTAGTTGAGAACACCTTTATTTAACCAGGTGGCCAGTTGAGAACACCTTTATTTAACCAGGTACGCTAGTTGAGAACACCTTTATTTAACCAGGTAGGCTAGTTTAGAACACCTTTATTTAACCAGGTAGGCTAGTTGAGAACACCTTTATTTAACCAGGTAGGCTAGTTGAGAACACCTATATTTAACCAGATAGTTTAGTTGAGAACACCTTTATTTAACCAGGTAGGCTAGTTGAGAACACCTTTATTTAACCAGGTAGGCTAGTTGAGAACACCTTTATTTAACCAGGTGGCCAGTTGAGAACACCTTTATTTAACCAGGTGGCCAGTTGAGAACACCTTTATTTAACCAGGTGGCCAGTTGAGAACACCTTTATTTAACCAGGTGGCCAGTTGAGAACACCTTTATTTAACCAGGTAGGCTAGTTGAGAACACCTATATTTAACCAGATAGTTTAGTTGAGAACACCTTTATTTAACCAGGTAGGCTAGTTGAGAACACCTTTATTTAACCAGGTAGGCTAGTTGAGAACACCTTTATTTAACCAGGTGGCCAGTTGAGAACACCTTTATTTAACCAGGTGGCCAGTTGAGAACACCTTTATTTAACCAGGTAGGCTAGTTGAGAACACCTTTATTTAACCAGCTAGGCTAGTTGAGAACACCTTTATTTAACCAGGTAGGCTAGTTGAGAACACCTTTATTTAACCAGGTAGGCTAGTTGAGAACACCTTTATTTAACCAGGTGGCCAGTTGAGAACACCTTTATTTAACCAGGTGGCCAGTTGAGAACACCTTTATTTAACCAGGTAGGCTAGTTGAGAACACCTTTATTTAACCAGGTGGCCAGTTGAGAACACCTTTATTTAACCAGGTGGCCAGTTGAGAACACCTTTATTTAACCAGGTGGCCAGTTGAGAACACCTTTATTTAACCAGGTAGGCTAGTTGAGAACACCTTTATTTAACCAGGTAGGCTAGTTGAGAACACCTTTATTTAACCAGGTAGGCTAGTTGAGAACACCTTTATTTAACCAGGTAGGCTAGTTGAGAACACCTTTATTTAACCAGGTAGGCTAGTTGAGAACACCTTTATTTAACCAGGTGGCCAGTTGAGAACACCTTTATTTAACCAGGTGGCCAGTTGAGAACACCTTTATTTAACCAGGTGGCCAGTTGAGAACACCTTTATTTAACCAGGTGGCCAGTTGAGAACACCTTTATTTAACCAGGTGGCCAGTTGAGAACACCTTTATTTAACCAGGTGGCCAGTTGAGAACACCTTTATTTAACCAGGTAGGCTAGTTGAGAACACCTATATTTAACCAGATAGTTTAGTTGAGAACACCTTTATTTAACCAGGTAGGCTAGTTGAGAACACCTTTATTTAACCAGGTAGGCTAGTTGAGAACACCTTTATTTAACCAGGTGGCCAGTTGAGAACACCTTTATTTAACCAGGTGGCCAGTTGAGAACACCTTTATTTAACCAGGTAGGCTAGTTGAGAACACCTTTATTTAACCAGGTAGGCTAGTTGAGAACACCTTTATTTAACCAGGTAGGCTAGTTGAGAACACCTTTATTTAACCAGGTAGGCTAGTTGAGAACACCTTTATTTAACCAGGTGGCCAGTTGAGAACACCTTTATTTAACCAGGTGGCCAGTTGAGAACACCTTTATTTAACCAGGTAGGCTAGTTGAGAACACCTTTATTTAACCAGGTGGCCAGTTGAGAACACCTTTATTTAACCAGGTGGCCAGTTGAGAACACCTTTATTTAACCAGGTGGCCAGTTGAGAACACCTTTATTTAACCAGCTAGGCTAGTTGAGAACACCTTTATTTAACCAGCTAGGCTAGTTGAGAACACCTTTATTTAACCAGGTAGGCTAGTTGAGAACACCTTTATTTAACCAGGTAGGCTAGTTGAGAACACCTATATTTAACCAGATAGTTTAGTTGAGAACACCTTTATTTAACCAGGTAGGCTAGTTGAGAACACCTTTATTTAACCAGGTAGGCTAGTTGAGAACACCTTTATTTAACCAGGTAGGCTAGTTGAGAACACCTTTATTTAACCAGGTGGCCAGTTGAGAACACCTTTATTTAACCAGGTAGGCTAGTTGAGAACACCTTTATTTAACCAGGTAGGCTAGTTGAGAACACCTTTATTTAACCAGGTAGGCTAGTTGAGAACACCTTTATTTAACCAGGTAGGCTAGTTGAGAACACCTTTATTTAACCAGGTAGTTTAGTTGAGAACACCTTTATTTAACCAGGTAGGCTAGTTGAGAACACCTTTATTTAACCAGGTAGGCTAGTTGAGAACACCTTTATTTAACCAGGTGGCCAGTTGAGAACACCTTTATTTAACCAGGTGGCCAGTTGAGAACACCTTTATTTAACCAGGTGGCCAGTTGAGAACACCTTTATTTAACCAGGTGGCCAGTTGAGAACACCTTTATTTAACCAGGTAGGCTAGTTGAGAACACCTTTATTTAACCAGGTAGTTTAGTTGAGAACACCTTTATTTAACCAGGTAGGCTAGTTGAGAACACCTTTATTTAACCAGGTAGGCTAGTTGAGAACACCTTTATTTAACCAGGTGGCCAGTTGAGAACACCTTTATTTAACCAGGTGGCCAGTTGAGAACACCTTTATTTAACCAGGTAGGCTAGTTGAGAACACCTTTATTTAACCAGGTAGGCTAGTTGAGAACACCTTTATTTAACCAGGTAGGCTAGTTGAGAACACCTTTATTTAACCAGGTAGGCTAGTTGAGAACACCTTTATTTAACCAGGTGGCCAGTTGAGAACACCTTTATTTAACCAGGTAGGCCAGTTGAGAACACCTTTATTTAACCAGGTAGGCTAGTTGAGAACACCTTTATTTAACCAGGTGGCCAGTTGAGAACACCTTTATTTAACCAGGTGGCCAGTTGAGAACACCTTTATTTAACCAGGTGGCCAGTTGAGAACACCTTTATTTAACCAGGTAGGCTAGTTGAGAACACCTTTATTTAACCAGCTAGGCTAGTTGAGAACACCTTTATTTAACCAGGTAGGCTAGTTGAGAACACCTTTATTTAACCAGGTAGGCTAGTTGAGAACACCTTTATTTAACCAGATAGGCCAGTTGAGAACACCTTTATTTAACCAGGTAGGCTAGTTGAGAACACCTTTATTTAACCAGGTAGGCTAGTTGAGAACACCTATATTTAACCAGGTAGGCTTTAGTTGAGAACACCTTTATTTAACCAGGTAGGCTAGTTGAGAACACCTTTATTTAACCAGGTAGGCTAGTTGAGAACACCTTTATTTAACCAGGTAGGCTAGTTGAGAACACCTTTATTTAACCAGGTGGCCAGTTGAGAACACCTTTATTTAACCAGGTAGGCTAGTTGAGAACACCTTTATTTAACCAGGTAGGCTAGTTGAGAACACCTTTATTTAACCAGGTAGGCTAGTTGAGAACACCTTTATTTAACCAGGTAGGCCAGTTGAGAACACCTTTATTTAACCAGGTAGGCTAGTTGAGAACACCTTTATTTAACCAGGTGGCCAGTTGAGAACACCTTTATTTAACCAGGTGGCCAGTTGAGAACACCTTTATTTAACCAGGTAGGCTAGTTGAGAACACCTTTATTTAACCAGGTAGGCTAGTTGAGAACACCTTTATTTAACCAGGTAGGCTAGTTGAGAACACCTTTATTTAACCAGGTGGCCAGTTGAGAACACCTTTATTTAACCAGGTGGCCAGTTGAGAACACCTTTATTTAACCAGGTGGCCAGTTGAGAACACCTTTATTTAACCAGGTGGCCAGTTGAGAACACCTTTATTTAACCAGGTAGGCTAGTTGAGAACACCTTTATTTAACCAGGTAGGCTAGTTGAGAACACCTTTATTTAACCAGGTAGGCTAGTTGAGAACACCTTTATTTAACCAGGTAGGCTAGTTGAGAACACCTTTATTTAACCAGGTGGCCAGTTGAGAACACCTTTATTTAACCAGGTGGCCAGTTGAGAACACCTTTATTTAACCAGGTAGGCTAGTTGAGAACACCTTTATTTAACCAGGTGGCCAGTTGAGAACACCTTTATTTAACCAGGTGGCCAGTTGAGAACACCTTTATTTAACCAGGTGGCCAGTTGAGAACACCTTTATTTAACCAGGTAGGCTAGTTGAGAACACCTTTATTTAACCAGGTAGGCTAGTTGAGAACACCTTTATTTAACCAGGTAGGCTAGTTGAGAACACCTTTATTTAACCAGGTAGGCTAGTTGAGAACACCTTATTTAACCAGATAGGCTAGTTGAGAACACCTTTATTTAACCAGGTAGGCTAGTTGAGAACACCTTTATTTAACCAGGTAGGCTAGTTGAGAACACCTTTATTTAACCAGGTAGGCTAGTTGAGAACACCTTTATTTAACCAGGTAGGCTAGTTGTTGAGAACACCTTTATTTAACCAGGTAGGCTAGTTGAGAACACCTTTATTTAACCAGGTAGGCTAGTTGAGAACACCTTTATTTAACCAGGTGGCCAGTTGAGAACACCTTTATTTAACCAGGTAGCTAGTTGAGAACACCTTTATTTAACCAGCTAGGCTAGTTGAGAACACCTTTATTTAACCAGGTAGGCTAGTTGAGAACACCTTTATTTAACCAGGTAGACCAGTTGAGAACACCTTTATTTAACCAGGTAGGCTAGTTGAGAACACCTTTATTTAACCAGGTGGCCAGTTGAGAACACCTTTATTTAACCAGGTGGCCAGTTGAGAACACCTTTATTTAACCAGGTAGGCTAGTTGAGAACACCTTTATTTAACCAGCTAGGCTAGTTGAGAACACCTTTATTTAACCAGGTAGGCTAGTTGAGAACACCTTTATTTAACCAGGTGGCTAGTTGAGAACACCTTTATTTAACCAGGTGGCCAGTTGAGAACACCTTTATTTAACCAGGTGGCCAGTTGAGAACACCTTTATTTAACCAGGTGGCCAGTTGAGAACACCTTTATTTAACCAGGTAGGCTAGTTGAGAACACCTTTATTTAACCAGGTAGGCTAGTTGAGAACACCTTTATTTAACCAGGTAGGCTAGTTGAGAACACCTTTATTTAACCAGGTAGGCTAGTTGAGAACACCTTTATTTAACCAGGTGGCCAGTTGAGAACACCTTTATTTAACCAGGTGGCCAGTTGAGAACACCTTTATTTAACCAGGTAGGCTAGTTGAGAACACCTTTATTTAACCAGGTAGGCTAGTTGAGAACACCTTTATTTAACCAGGTAGGCTAGTTGAGAACACCTTTATTTAACCAGGTAGGCTAGTTGAGAACACCTTTATTTAACCAGGTAGGCTAGTTGAGAACACCTTTATTTAACCAGGTAGGCCAGTTGAGAACACCTTTATTTAACCAGGTAGGCTAGTTGAGAACACCTTTATTTAACCAGGTAGGCTAGTTGAGAACAGGTAGGCTAGAACACCTTTATTTAACCAGATAGTTTAGTTGAGAACACCTTTATTTAACCAGGTAGGCTAGTTGAGAACACCTTTATTTAACCAGGTAGGCTAGTTGAGAACACCTTTATTTAACCAGGTAGGCTAGTTGAGAACACCTTTATTTAACCAGGTGGCCAGTTGAGAACACCTTTATTTAACCAGGTAGGCTAGTTGAGAACACCTTTATTTAACCAGGTAGGCTAGTTGAGAACACCTTTATTTAACCAGGTAGGCTAGTTGAGAACACCTTTATTTAACCAGGTAGGCCAGTTGAGAACACCTTTATTTAACCAGGTAGGCTAGTTGAGAACACCTTTATTTAACCAGGTGGCCAGTTGAGAACACCTTTATTTAACCAGGTGGCCAGTTGAGAACACCTTTATTTAACCAGGTAGGCTAGTTGAGAACACCTTTATTTAACCAGCTAGGCTAGTTGAGAACACCTTTATTTAACCAGGTAGGCTAGTTGAGAACACCTTTATTTAACCAGGTGGCCAGTTGAGAACACCTTTATTTAACCAGGTGGCCAGTTGAGAACACCTTTATTTAACCAGGTGGCCAGTTGAGAACACCTTTATTTAACCAGGTGGCCAGTTGAGAACACCTTTATTTAACCAGGTAGGCTAGTTGAGAACACCTTTATTTAACCAGGTGGCCAGTTGAGAACACCTTTATTTAACCAGGTAGGCTAGTTGAGAACACCTTTATTTAACCAGGTAGGCTAGTTGAGAACACCTTTATTTAACCAGGTAGGCTAGTTGAGAACACCTTTATTTAACCAGGTGGCCAGTTGAGAACACCTTTATTTAACCAGGTAGGCTAGTTGAGAACACCTTTATTTAACCAGGTGGCCAGTTGAGAACACCTTTATTTAACCAGGTGGCCAGTTGAGAACACCTTTATTTAACCAGGTAGGCTAGTTGAGAACACCTATATTTAACCAGATAGTTTAGTTGAGAACACCTTTATTTAACCAGGTAGGCTAGTTGAGAACACCTTTATTTAACCAGGTAGGCTAGTTGAGAACACCTTTATTTAACCAGGTGGCCAGTTGAGAACACCTTTATTTAACCAGGTGGCCAGTTGAGAACACCTTTATTTAACCAGGTGGCCAGTTGAGAACACCTTTATTTAACCAGGTAGGCTAGTTGAGAACACCTTTATTTAACCAGCTAGGCTAGTTGAGAACACCTTTATTTAACCAGGTAGGCTAGTTGAGAACACCTTTATTTAACCAGGTGGCCAGTTGAGAACACCTTTATTTAACCAGCTAGGCTAGTTGAGAACACCTTTATTTAACCAGCTAGGCTAGTTGAGAACTCCTTTATTTAACCAGGTAGGCTAGTTGAGAACACCTTTATTTAACCAGGTAGGCTAGTTGAGAACACCTATATTTAACCAGATAGTTTAGTTGAGAACACCTTTATTTAACCAGGTAGGCTAGTTGAGAACACCTTTATTTAACCAGGTAGGCTAGTTGAGAACACCTTTATTTAACCAGGTAGGCTAGTTGAGAACACCTTTATTTAACCAGGTAGGCTAGTTGAGAACACCTTTATTTAACCAGGTAGGCTAGTTTAGAACACCTTTATTTAACCAGGTAGGCTAGTTGAGAACACCTTTATTTAACCAGGTAGACCAGTTGAGAACACCTTTATTTAACCAGGTAGGCTAGTTGAGAACACCTTTATTTAACCAGGTAGGCCAGTTGAGAACACCTTTATTTAACCAGGTAGGCTAGTTGAGAACACCTTTATTTAACCAGGTAGGCTAGTTGAGAACACCTTTATTTAACCAGGTAGGCTAGTTGAGAACACCTTTATTTAACCAGGTAGGCTAGTTGAGAACACCTTTATTTAACCAGGTAGGCTAGTTGAGAACACCTTTATTTAACCAGGTAGGCCAGTTGAGAACACCTTTATTTAACCAGGTAGGCTAGTTGAGAACACCTTTATTTAACCAGGTGGCCAGTTGAGAACACCTTTATTTAACCAGGTGGCCAGTTGAGAACACCTTTATTTAACCAGGTAGGCTAGTTGAGAACACCTTTATTTAACCAGGTAGGCTAGTTGAGAACACCTTTATTTAACCAGGTAGGCTAGTTGAGAACACCTTTATTTAACCAGGTAGGCTAGTTGAGAACACCTTTATTTAACCAGGTGGCCAGTTGAGAACACCTTTATTTAACCAGGTGGCCAGTTGAGAACACCTTTATTTAACCAGGTAGGCTAGTTGAGAACACCTTTATTTAACCAGGTAGGCTAGTTGAGAACACCTTTATTTAACCAGGTAGGCTAGTTGAGAACACCTTTATTTAACCAGGTAGGCTAGTTGAGAACACCTTTATTTAACCAGGTGGCCAGTTGAGAACACCTTTATTTAACCAGGTGGCCAGTTGAGAACACCTTTATTTAACCAGGTAGGCTAGTTGAGAACACCTTTATTTAACCAGGTGGCCAGTTGAGAACACCTTTATTTAACCAGGTGGCCAGTTGAGAACACCTTTATTTAACCAGGTGGCCAGTTGAGAACACCTTTATTTAACCAGCTAGGCTAGTTGAGAACACCTTTATTTAACCAGGTAGGCTAGTTGAGAACACCTTTATTTAACCAGGTAGGCTAGTTGAGAACACCTTTATTTAACCAGGTAGGCTAGTTGAGAACACCTTTATTTAACCAGGTAGGCTAGTTGAGAACACCTTTATTTAACCAGGTGGCCAGTTGAGAACACCTTTATTTAACCAGGTGGCCAGTTGAGAACACCTTTATTTAACCAGGTAGGCTAGTTGAGAACACCTTTATTTAACCAGGTAGGCTAGTTGAGAACACCTTTATTTAACCAGGTAGGCTAGTTGAGAACACCTTTATTTAACCAGGTGGCCAGTTGAGAACACCTTTATTTAACCAGGTGGCCAGTTGAGAACACCTTTATTTAACCAGGTGGCTAGTTGAGAACACCTTTATTTAACCAGGTAGGCTAGTTGAGAACACCTTTATTTAACCAGGTGGCCAGTTGAGAACACCTTTATTTAACCAGGTGGCCAGTTGAGAACACCTTTATTTAACCAGGTAGGCTAGTTGAGAACACCTTTATTTAACCAGGTAGGCTAGTTGAGAACACCTTTATTTAACCAGGTAGGCTAGTTGAGAACACCTTTATTTAACCAGGTAGGCTAGTTGAGAACACCTTTATTTAACCAGGTAGGCTAGTTGAGAACACCTTTATTTAACCAGGTAGGCTAGTTGAGAACACCTTTATTTAACCAGGTAGGCTAGTTGAGAACACCTTTATTTAACCAGGTGGCCAGTTGAGAACACCTTTATTTAACCAGGTAGGCTAGTTGAGAACACCTTTATTTAACCAGGTAGGCTAGTTGAGAACACCTTTATTTAACCAGGTAGGCTAGTTGAGAACACCTTTATTTAACCAGGTAGGCTAGTTGAGAACACCTTTATTTAACCAGGTAGGCTAGTTGAGAACACCTTTATTTAACCAGGTGGCCAGTTGAGAACACCTTTATTTAACCAGGTGGCCAGTTGAGAACACCTTTATTTAACCAGGTAGGCTAGTTGAGAACACCTTTATTTAACCAGGTAGGCTAGTTGAGAACACCTTTATTTAACCAGGTAGGCTAGTTGAGAACACCTTTATTTAACCAGGTGGCCAGTTGAGAACACCTTTATTTAACCAGCTAGGCTAGTTGAGAACACCTTTATTTAACCAGGTAGGCTAGTTGAGAACACCTTTTATTTAACCAGGTAGGCTAGTTGAGAACACCTTTATTTAACCAGGTAGGCTAGTTGAGAACACCTATATTTAACCAGATAGTTTAGTTGAGAACACCTTTATTTAACCAGGTAGGCTAGTTGAGAACACCTTTATTTAACCAGGTAGGCTAGTTGAGAACACCTTTATTTAACCAGGTGGCCAGTTGAGAACACCTTTATTTAACCAGGTGGCCAGTTGAGAACACCTTTATTTAACCAGGTAGGCTAGTTGAGAACACCTTTTTAACCAGATAGTTTAGTTGAGAACACCTTTATTTAACCAGGTAGGCTAGTTGAGAACACCTTTATTTAACCAGGTAGGCTAGTTGAGAACACCTTTATTTAACCAGGTGGCCAGTTGAGAACACCTTTATTTAACCAGGTGGCCAGTTGAGAACACCTTTATTTAACCAGGTAGGCTAGTTGAGAACACCTTTATTTAACCAGGTAGGCTAGTTGAGAACACCTTTATTTAACCAGGTAGGCTAGTTTAGAACACCTTTATTTAACCAGGTAGGCTAGTTGAGAACACCTTTATTTAACCAGGTGGCCAGTTGAGAACACCTTTATTTAACCAGGTGGCCAGTTGAGAACACCTTTATTTAACCAGGTAGGCTAGTTGAGAACACCTTTATTTAACCAGGTGGCCAGTTGAGAACACCTTTATTTAACAAGGTGGCCAGTTGAGAACACCTTTATTTAACCAGGTGGCCAGTTGAGAACACCTTTATTTAACCAGCTAGGCTAGTTGAGAACACCTTTATTTAACCAGCTAGGCTAGTTGAGAACACCTTTATTTAACCAGGTAGGCTAGTTGAGAACACCTTTATTTAACCAGGTAGGCTAGTTGAGAACACCTATATTTAACCAGATAGTTTAGTTGAGAACACCTTTATTTAACCAGGTAGGCTAGTTGAGAACACATTTATTTAACCAGGTAGGCTAGTTGAGAACACCTTTATTTAACCAGGTAGGCTAGTTGAGAACACCTTTATTTAACCAGGTGGCCAGTTGAGAACACCTTTATTTAACCAGGTAGGCTAGTTGAGAACACCTTTATTTAACCAGGTAGGCTAGTTTAGAACACCTTTATTTAACCAGGTAGGCTAGTTGAGAACACCTTTATTTAACCAGGTAGGCCAGTTGAGAACACCTTTATTTAACCAGGTAGGCTAGTTGAGAACACCTTTATTTAACCAGGTGGCTAGTTGAGAACACCTTTATTTAACCAGGTGGCCAGTTGAGAACACCTTTATTTAACCAGGTGGCTAGTTGAGAACACCTTTATTTAACCAGGTAGGCTAGTTGAGAACACCTTTATTTAACCAGGTAGGCTAGTTGAGAACACCTTTATTTAACCAGGTAGGCTAGTTGAGAACACCTTTATTTAACCAGGTGGCCAGTTGAGAACACCTTTATTTAACCAGGTAGGCTAGTTGAGAACACCTTTATTTAACCAGGTAGGCTAGTTGAGAACACCTTTATTTAACCAGGTTTGAAACACATTTAACCAGGTAGGCCAGTTGAGAACACCTTTATTTAACCAGCTAGGCTAGTTGAGAACACCTTTATTTAACCAGGTAGGCTAGTTGAGAACACCTTTATTTAACCAGGTAGGCTAGTTGAGAACACCTTTATTTAACCAGGTAGGCTAGTTGAGAACACCTATATTTAACCAGATAGTTTAGTTGAGAACACCTTTATTTAACCAGGTAGGCTAGTTGAGAACACCTTTATTTAACCAGGTGGCCAGTTGAGAACACCTTTATTTAACCAGGTAGGCTAGTTGAGAACACCTTTATTTAACCAGCTAGGCTAGTTGAGAACACCTTTATTTAACCAGGTAGGCTAGTTGAGAACACCTTTATTTAACCAGGTAGGCTAGTTGAGAACACCTTTATTTAACCAGGTAGACCAGTTGAGAACACCTTTATTTAACCAGGTAGGCTAGTTGAGAACACCTTTATTTAACCAGGTAGGCTAGTTTAGAACACCTTTATTTAACCAGGTAGGCTAGTTGAGAACACCTTTATTTAACCAGGTAGACCAGTTGAGAACACCTTTATTTAACCAGGTAGGCTAGTTGAGAACACCTTTATTTAACCAGGTGGCCAGTTGAGAACACCTTTATTTAACCAGGTGGCCAGTTGAGAACACCTTTATTTAACCAGGTAGGCTAGTTGAGAACACCTTTATTTAACCAGGTAGGCTAGTTGAGAACACCTTTATTTAACCAGGTAGGCTAGTTGAGAACACCTTTATTTAACCAGGTGGCCAGTTGAGAACACCTTTATTTAACCAGGTAGGCTAGTTGAGAACACCTTTATTTAACCAGGTAGGCTAGTTGAGAACACCTTTATTTAACCAGGTAGGCTAGTTGAGAACACCTTTATTTAACCAGGTAGGCTAGTTGAGAACACCTTTATTTAACCAGGTGGCCAGTTGAGAACACCTTTATTTAACCAGGTGGCCAGTTGAGAACACCTTTATTTAACCAGGTGGCCAGTTGAGAACACCTTTATTTAACCAGGTAGGCTAGTTGAGAACACCTTTATTTAACCAGCTAGGCTAGTTGAGAACACCTTTATTTAACCAGGTAGGCTAGTTTAGAACACCTTTATTTAACCAGGTAGGCTAGTTGAGAACACCTTTATTTAACCAGGTGGCCAGTTGAGAACACCTTTATTTAACCAGGTGGCCAGTTGAGAACACCTTTATTTAACCAGGTAGGCTAGTTGAGAACACCTTTATTTAACCAGGTGGCCAGTTGAGAACACCTTTATTTAACCAGGTGGCCAGTTGAGAACACCTTTATTTAACCAGGTGGCCAGTTGAGAACACCTTTATTTAACCAGCTAGGCTAGTTGAGAACACCTTTATTTAACCAGCTAGGCTAGTTGAGAACACCTTTATTTAACCAGGTAGGCTAGTTGAGAACACCTTTATTTAACCAGGTAGGCTAGTTGAGAACACCTTTATTTAACCAGATAGTTTAGTTGAGAACACCTTTATTTAACCAGGTAGGCTAGTTGAGAACACCTTTATTTAACCAGGTAGGCTAGTTGAGAACACCTATATTTAACCAGATAGTTTAGTTGAGAACACCTTTATTTAACCAGGTAGGCTAGTTGAGAACACCTTTATTTAACCAGGTAGGCTAGTTGAGAACACCTTTATTTAACCAGGTAGGCTAGTTGAGAACACCTTTATTTAACCAGGTGGCCAGTTGAGAACACCTTTATTTAACCAGGTACGCTAGTTGAGAACACCTTTATTTAACCAGGTAGGCTAGTTTAGAACACCTTTATTTAACCAGGTAGGCTAGTTGAGAACACCTTTATTTAACCAGGTAGGCTAGTAGACCAGTTGAGAACACCTTTATTTAACCAGGTAGGCTAGTTGAGAACACCTTTATTTAACCAGGTGGCCAGTTGAGAACACCTTTATTTAACCAGGTGGCCAGTTGAGAACACCTTTATTTAACCAGGTAGGCTAGTTGAGAACACCTTTATTTAACCAGCTAGGCTAGTTGAGAACACCTTTATTTAACCAGGTAGGCTAGTTGAGAACACCTTTATTTAACCAGGTGGCCAGTTGAGAACACCTTTATTTAACCAGGTGGCCAGTTGAGAACACCTTTATTTAACCAGGTGGCCAGTTGAGAACACCTTTATTTAACCAGGTAGGCTAGTTGAGAACACCTTTATTTAACCAGGTAGGCTAGTTGAGAACACCTTTATTTAACCAGGTAGGCCAGTTGAGAACACCTTTATTTAACCAGGTAGGCTAGTTGAGAACACCTTTATTTAACCAGGTAGGCTAGTTGAGAACACCTTTATTTAACCAGGTGGCTAGTTGAGAACACCTTTATTTAACCAGGTGGCCAGTTGAGAACACCTTTATTTAACCAGGTAGGCTAGTTGAGAACACCTTTATTTAACCAGGTGGCCAGTTGAGAACACCTTTATTTAACCAGGTGGCCAGTTGAGAACACCTTTATTTAACCAGGTAGGCTAGTTGAGAACACCTATATTTAACCAGATAGTTTAGTTGAGAACACCTTTATTTAACCAGGTAGGCTAGTTGAGAACACCTTTATTTAACCAGGTAGGCTAGTTGAGAACACCTTTATTTAACCAGGTGGCCAGTTGAGAACACCTTTATTTAACCAGGTGGCCAGTTGAGAACACCTTTATTTAACCAGGTGGCCAGTTGAGAACACCTTTATTTAACCAGGTAGGCTAGTTGAGAACACCTTTATTTAACCAGCTAGGCTAGTTGAGAACACCTTTATTTAACCAGGTAGGCTAGTTGAGAACACCTTTATTTAACCAGGTGGCCAGTTGAGAACACCTTTATTTAACCAGCTAGGCTAGTTGAGAACACCTTTATTTAACCAGCTAGGCTAGTTGAGAACACCTTTATTTAACCAGGTAGGCTAGTTGAGAACACCTTTATTTAACCAGGTAGGCTAGTTGAGAACACCTATATTTAACCAGATAGTTTAGTTGAGAACACCTTTATTTAACCAGGTAGGCTAGTTGAGAACACCTTTATTTAACCAGGTAGGCTAGTTGAGAACACCTTTATTTAACCAGGTAGGCTAGTTGAGAACACCTTTATTTAACCAGGTAGGCTAGTTGAGAACACCTTTATTTAACCAGGTAGGCTAGTTTAGAACACCTTTATTTAACCAGGTAGGCTAGTTGAGAACACCTTTATTTAACCAGGTAGACCAGTTGAGAACACCTTTATTTAACCAGGTAGGCTAGTTGAGAACACCTTTATTTAACCAGGTAGGCTAGTTTAGAACACCTTTATTTAACCAGGTAGGCTAGTTGAGAACACCTTTATTTAACCAGGTAGACCAGTTGAGAACACCTTTATTTAACCAGGTAGGCTAGTTGAGAACACCTTTATTTAACCAGGTGGCCAGTTGAGAACACCTTTATTTAACCAGGTGGCCAGTTGAGAACACCTTTATTTAACCAGGTAGGCTAGTTGAGAACACCTTTATTTAACCAGCTAGGCTAGTTGAGAACACCTTTATTTAACCAGGTAGGCTAGTTGAGAACACCTTTATTTAACCAGGTGGCCAGTTGAGAACACCTTTATTTAACCAGGTGGCCAGTTGAGAACACCTTTATTTAACCAGGTAGGCTAGATGAGAACACCTTTATTTAACCAGGTAGGCTAGTTGAGAACACCTTTATTTAACCAGGTAGGTTAGTTGAGAACACCTTTATTTAACCAGGTGGCCAGTTGAGAACACCTTTATTTAACCAGGTAGGCTAGTTGAGAACACCTTTATTTAACCAGGTAGGCTAGTTGAGAACACCTATATTTAACCAGATAGGTTAGTTGAGAACACCTTTATTTAACCAGGTAGGCTAGTTGAGAACACCTTTATTTAACCAGGTAGGCTAGTTGAGAACACCTTTATTTAACCAGGTAGGCTAGTTGAGAACACCTTTATTTAACCAGGTAGGCTAGTTTAGAACACCTTTATTTAACCAGGTAGGCTAGTTGAGAACACCTTTATTTAACCAGGTGGCCAGTTGAGAACACCTTTATTTAACCAGGTGGCCAGTTGAGAACACCTTTATTTAACCAGGTAGGCTAGTTGAGAACACCTTTATTTAACCAGGTGGCCAGTTGAGAACACCTTTATTTAACAAGGTGGCCAGTTGAGAACACCTTTATTTAACCAGGTGGCCAGTTGAGAACACCTTTATTTAACCAGCTAGGCTAGTTGAGAACACCTTTATTTAACCAGCTAGGCTAGTTGAGAACACCTTTATTTAACCAGGTAGGCTAGTTGAGAACACCTTTATTTAACCAGGTAGGCTAGTTGAGAACACCTATATTTAACCAGATAGTTTAGTTGAGAACACCTTTATTTAACCAGGTAGGCTAGTTGAGAACACATTTATTTAACCAGGTAGGCTAGTTGAGAACACCTATATTTAACCAGATAGTTTAGTTGAGAACACCTTTATTTAACCAGGTAGGCTAGTTGAGAACACATTTATTTAACCAGGTAGGCTAGTTGAGAACACCTTTATTTAACCAGGTAGGCTAGTTGAGAACACCTTTATTTAACCAGGTGGCCAGTTGAGAACACCTTTATTTAACCAGGTACGCTAGTTGAGAACACCTTTATTTAACCAGGTAGGCTAGTTTAGAACACCTTTATTTAACCAGGTAGGCTAGTTGAGAACACCTTTATTTAACCAGGTAGACCAGTTGAGAACACCTTTATTTAACCAGGTAGGCTAGTTGAGAACACCTTTATTTAACCAGGTGGCCAGTTGAGAACACCTTTATTTAACCAGGTGGCCAGTTGAGAACACCTTTATTTAACCAGGTAGGCTAGTTGAGAACACCTTTATTTAACCAGCTAGGCTAGTTGAGAACACCTTTATTTAACCAGGTAGGCTAGTTGAGAACACCTTTATTTAACCAGGTGGCCAGTTGAGAACACCTTTATTTAACCAGGTGGCCAGTTGAGAACACCTTTATTTAACCAGGTGGCCAGTTGAGAACACCTTTATTTAACCAGGTAGGCTAGTTGAGAACACCTTTATTTAACCAGGTAGACCAGTTGAGAACACCTTTATTTAACCAGGTAGGCTAGTTGAGAACACCTTTATTTAACCAGGTAGGCTAGTTGAGAACACCTTTATTTAACCAGGTGGCCAGTTGAGAACACCTTTATTTAACCAGGTAGGCTAGTTGAGAACACCTTTATTTAACCAGGTAGGCTAGTTGAGAACACCTTTATTTAACCAGGTAGGCTAGTTGAGAACACCTTTATTTAACCAGGTAGACCAGTTGAGAACACCTTTATTTAACCAGGTAGGCCAGTTGAGAACACCTTTATTTAACCAGGTGGCCAGTTGAGAACACCTTTATTTAACCAGGTGGCCAGTTGAGAACACCTTTATTTAACCAGGTAGGCTAACACCTTTATTTAACCAGGTAGGCTAGTTGAGAACACCTTTATTTAACCAGGTAGGCTAGTTGAGAACACCTTTATTTAACCAGGTGGCCAGTTGAGAACACCTTTATTTAACCAGGTGGCCAGTTGAGAACACCTTTATTTAACCAGGTAGGCTAGTTGAGAACACCTTTATTTAACCAGGTAGGCTAGTTGAGAACACCTTTATTTAACCAGGTAGGCTAGTTGAGAACACCTTTATTTAACCAGGTGGCCAGTTGAGAACACCTTTATTTAACCAGGTAGGCTAGTTGAGAACACCTTTATTTAACCAGGTAGGCTAGTTGAGAACACCTTTATTTAACCAGGTAGGCTAGTTGAGAACACCTTTATTTAACCAGGTAGGCTAGTTGAGAACACCTTTATTTAACCAGGTAGGCTAGTTGAGAACACCTTTATTTAACCAGGTAGGCTAGTTGAGAACACCTTTATTTAACCAGGTAGGCTAGTTGAGAACACCTTTATTTAACCAGGTAGGCTAGTTGAGAACACCTTTATTTAACCAGGTAGGCTAGTTGAGAACACCTTTATTTAACCAGGTAGGCCAGTTGAGAACACCTTTATTTAACCAGGTAGGCTAGTTGAGAACACCTTTATTTAACCAGGTGGCCAGTTGAGAACACCTTTATTTAACCAGGTGGCCAGTTGAGAACACCTTTATTTAACCAGGTGGCCAGTTGAGAACACCTTTATTTAACCAGGTAGGCTAGTTGAGAACACCTTTATTTAACCAGGTAGGCTAGTTGAGAACACCTTTATTTAACCAGGTAGGCTAGTTGAGAACACCTTTATTTAACCAGGTAGGCTAGTTGAGAACACCTATATTTAACCAGATAGTTTAGTTGAGAACACCTTTATTTAACCAGGTAGGCTAGTTGAGAACACCTTTATTTAACCAGGTAGGCTAGTTGAGAACACCTTTATTTAACCAGGTAGGCTAGTTGAGAACACCTTTATTTAACCAGGTAGACTAGTTGAGAACACCTTTATTTAACCAGGTAGGCTAGTTGAGAACACCTTTATTTAACCAGGTAGGCTAGTTGAGAACACCTTTATTTAACCAGGTGGCCAGTTGAGAACACCTTTATTTAACCAGGTAGGCTAGTTGAGAACACCTTTATTTAACCAGGTAGGCTAGTTTAGAACACCTTTATTTAACCAGGTAGGCTAGTTGAGAACACCTTTATTTAACCAGGTAGGCTAGTTGAGAACACCTTTATTTAACCAGGTAGGCTAGTTGAGAACACCTTTATTTAACCAGGTGGCCAGTTGAGAACACCTTTATTTAACCAGGTGGCCAGTTGAGAACACCTTTATTTAACCAGGTAGGCTAGTTGAGAACACCTTTATTTAACCAGCTAGGCTAGTTGAGAACACCTTTATTTAACCAGGTAGGCTAGTTGAGAACACCTTTATTTAACCAGGTGGCCAGTTGAGAACACCTTTATTTAACCAGGTGGCCAGTTGAGAACACCTTTATTTAACCAGGTGGCCAGTTGAGAACACCTTTATTTAACCAGGTAGGCTAGTTGAGAACACCTTTATTTAACCAGGTAGGCTAGTTGAGAACACCTTTATTTAACCAGGTAGGCTAGTTGAGAACACCTTTATTTAACCAGGTAGGCTAGTTGAGAACACCTTTATTTAACCAGGTGGCCAGTTGAGAACACCTTTATTTAACCAGGTGGCCAGTTGAGAACACCTTTATTTAACCAGGTAGGCTAGTTGAGAACACCTTTATTTAACCAGGTAGGCTAGTTGAGAACACCTTTATTTAACCAGGTAGGCTAGTTGAGAACACCTTTATTTAACCAGGTAGGCTGTTGAGAACACCTTTATTTAACCAGGTGGCCAGTTGAGAACACCTTTATTTAACCAGGTGGCCAGTTGAGAACACCTTTATTTAACCAGGTAGGCTAGTTGAGAACACCTTTATTTAACCAGGTGGCCAGTTGAGAACACCTTTAACCAGGTTTAACACCTTTAGGTGGCCAGTTGAGAACACCTTTATTTAACCAGGTGGCCAGTTGAGAACACCTTTATTTAACCAGGTAGGCTAGTTGAGAACACCTTTATTTAACCAGGTAGGCTAGTTGAGAACACCTTTATTTAACCAGGTAGGCTAGTTGAGAACACCTTTATTTAACCAGGTAGGCCAGTTGAGAACACCTTTATTTAACCAGGTAGGCTAGTTGAGAACACCTTTATTTAACCAGGTGGCTAGTTGAGAACACCTTTATTTAACCAGGTGGCCAGTTGAGAACACCTTTATTTAACCAGGTAGGCTAGTTGAGAACACCTTTATTTAACCAGGTAGGCTAGTTGAGAACACCTTTATTTAACCAGGTAGGCTAGTTGAGAACACCTTTATTTAACCAGGTGGCCAGTTGAGAACACCTTTATTTAACCAGGTGGCCAGTTGAGAACACCTTTATTTAACCAGGTAGGCTAGTTGAGAACACCTTTATTTAACCAGGTAGGCTAGTTGAGAACACCTTTATTTAACCAGGTAGGCCAGTTGAGAACACCTTTATTTAACCAGGTGGCCAGTTGAGAACACCTTTATTTAACCAGGTAGGCTAGTTGAGAACACCTTTATTTAACCAGGTAGGCTAGTTGAGAACACCTTTATTTAACCAGGTAGGCTAGTTGAGAACACCTTTATTTAACCAGGTAGGCTAGTTGAGAACACCTTTATTTAACCAGGTAGGCTAGTTGAGAACACCTTTATTTAACCAGGTAGGCTAGTTGAGAACACCTTTATTTAACCAGGTAGGCTAGTTGAGAACACCTTTATTTAACCAGGTAGGCTAGTTGAGAACACCTTTATTTAACCAGGTGGCCAGTTGAGAACACCTTTATTTAACCAGGTAGGCTAGTTGAGAACACCTTTATTTAACCAGGTGGCCAGTTGAGAACACCTTTATTTAACCAGGTGGCCAGTTGAGAACACCTTTATTTAACCAGGTAGGCCAGTTGAGAACACCTTTATTTAACCAGGTAGGCTAGTTGAGAACACCTTTATTTAACCAGGTAGGCTAGTTGAGAACACCTTTATTTAACCAGGTAGGCTAGGCTAGTTGAGAACACCTTTATTTAACCAGATAGTTTAGTTGAGAACACCTTTATTTAACCAGGTAGGCTAGTTGAGAACACATTTATTTAACCAGGTAGGCTAGTTGAGAACACCTATATTTAACCAGATAGTTTAGTTGAGAACACCTTTATTTAACCAGGTAGGCTAGTTGAGAACACCTTTATTTAACCAGGTAGGCTAGTTGAGAACACCTTTATTTAACCAGGTAGGCTAGTTGAGAACACCTTTATTTAACCAGGTGGCCAGTTGAGAACACCTTTATTTAACCAGGTGGCCAGTTGAGAACACCTTTATTTAACCAGGTAGGCTAGTTGAGAACACCTTTATTTAACCAGGTAGGCTAGTTGAGAACACCTTTATTTAACCAGGTAGGCTAGTTGAGAACACCTTTATTTAACCAGGTAGGCTAGTTGAGAACACCTTTATTTAACCAGGTGGCCAGTTGAGAACACCTTTATTTAACCAGGTGGCCAGTTGAGAACACCTTTATTTAACCAGGTAGGCTAGTTGAGAACACCTTTATTTAACCAGCTAGGCTAGTTGAGAACACCTTTATTTAACCAGGTAGGCTAGTTGAGAACACCTTTATTTAACCAGGTGGCCAGTTGAGAACACCTTTATTTAACCAGGTGGCCAGTTGAGAACACCTTTATTTAACCAGGTGGCCAGTTGAGAACACCTTTATTTAACCAGGTAGGCTAGTTGAGAACACCTTTATTTAACCAGGTAGTTAGTTGAGAACACCTTTATTTAACCAGGTAGGCTAGTTGAGAACACCTTTATTTAACCAGGTAGGCTAGTTGAGAACACCTTTATTTAACCAGGTGGCCAGTTGAGAACACCTTTATTTAACCAGGTGGCCAGTTGAGAACACCTTTATTTAACCAGGCTAGTTGAGAACACCTTTATTTAACCAGCTAGGCTAGTTGAGAACACCTTTATTTAACCAGGTAGGCTAGTTGAGAACACCTTTATTTAACCAGGTGGCTAGTTGAGAACACCTTTATTTAACCAGGTGGCCAGTTGAGAACACCTTTATTTAACCAGGTGGCCAGTTGAGAACACCTTTATTTAACCAGGTAGGCTAGTTGAGAACACCTTTATTTAACCAGGTGGCCAGTTGAGAACACCTTTATTTAACAAGGTGGCCAGTTGAGAACACCTTTATTTAACCAGGTGGCCAGTTGAGAACACCTTTATTTAACCAGCTAGGCTAGTTGAGAACACCTTTATTTAACCAGCTAGGCTAGTTGAGAACACCTTTATTTAACCAGGTAGGCTAGTTGAGAACACCTTTATTTAACCAGGTAGGCCAGTTGAGAACACCTTTATTTAACCAGGTAGGCTAGTTGAGAACACCTTTATTTAACCAGGTGGCCAGTTGAGAACACCTTTATTTAACCAGGTAGGCTAGTTGAGAACACCTTTATTTAACCAGGTAGGCTAGTTGAGAACACCTTTATTTAACCAGGTAGGCTAGTTGAGAACACCTTTATTTAACCAGGTAGGCTAGTTGAGAACACCTTTATTTAACCAGGTAGACCAGTTGAGAACACCTTTATTTAACCAGGTAGGCTAGTTGAGAACACCTTTATTTAACCAGGTGGCCAGTTGAGAACACCTTTATTTAACCAGGTGGCCAGTTGAGAACACCTTTATTTAACCAGGTGGCCAGTTGAGAACACCTTTATTTAACCAGGTGGCCAGTTGAGAACACCTTTATTTAACCAGGTAGGCTAGTTGAGAACACCTTTATTTAACCAGGTAGGCTAGTTGAGAACACCTTTATTTAACCAGGTAGGCTAGTTGAGAACACCTTTATTTAACCAGCTAGGCTAGTTGAGAACACCTATATTTAACCAGATAGCTTTATTTAACCAGGTAGGCTAGTTGAGAACACCTTTATTTAACCAGGTAGGCTAGTTGAGAACACCTTTATTTAACCAGGTAGGCTAGTTGAGAACACCTTTATTTAACCAGGTAGGCCAGTTGAGAACACCTTTATTTAACCAGGTAGGCCAGTTGAGAACACCTTTATTTAACCAGGTAGGCTAGTTGAGAACACCTTTATTTAACCAGGTAGGCTAGTTGAGAACACCTTTATTTAACCAGGTAGGCTAGTTGAGAACACCTTTATTTAACCAGGTAGGCTAGTTGAGAACACCTTTATTTAACCAGGTAGGCCAGTTGAGAACACCTTTATTTAACCAGGTAGGCTAGTTGAGAACACCTTTATTTAACCAGGTAGGCTAGTTGAGAACACCTTTATTTAACCAGGTAGGCTAGTTGAGAACACCTTTATTTAACCAGGTAGGCTAGTTGAGAACACCTTTATTTAACCAGGTAGGCTAGTTGAGAACACCTTTATTTAACCAGGTAGGCTAGTTGAGAACACCTTTATTTAACCAGGTAGGCTAGTTGAGAACACCTTTATTTAACCAGGTAGGCTAGTTGAGAACACCTTTATTTAACCAGGTAGGCCAGTTGAGAACACCTTTATTTAACCAGGTAGGCTAGTTGAGAACACCTTTATTTAACCAGGTAGGCTAGTTGAGAACACCTTTATTTAACCAGGTAGGCTAGTTGAGAACACCTTTATTTAACCAGGTAGGCTAGTTGAGAACACCTTTATTTAACCAGGTAGGCCAGTTGAGAACACCTTTATTTAACCAGGTAGGCTAGTTGAGAACACCTTTATTTAACCAGGTAGGCTAGTTGAGAACACCTTTATTTAACCAGGTAGGCTAGTTGAGAACACCTTTATTTAACCAGGTAGGCTAGTTGAGAACACCTTTATTTAACCAGGTAGGCTAGTTGAGAACACCTTTATTTAACCAGGTAGGCCAGTTGAGAACACCTTTATTTAACCAGGTAGGCCAGTTGAGAACACCTTTATTTAACCAGGTAGGCTAGTTGAGAACACCTTTATTTAACCAGGTAGGCTAGTTGAGAACACCTTTATTTAACCAGGTAGGCCAGTTGAGAACACCTTTATTTAACCAGGTAGGCCAGTTGAGAACACCTTTATTTAACCAGGTAGGCTAGTTGAGAACACCTTTATTTAACCAGGTAGGCTAGTTGAGAACACCTTTATTTAACCAGGTAGGCTAGTTGAGAACACCTTTATTTAACCAGGTAGGCTAGTTGAGAACACCTTTATTTAACCAGGTAGGCTAGTTGAGAACACCTTTATTTAACCAGGTAGGCTAGTTGAGAACACCTTTATTTAACCAGGTAGGCTAGTTGAGAACACCTTTATTTAACCAGGTAGGCTAGTTGAGAACACCTTTATTTAACCAGGTAGGCTAGTTGAGAACACCTTTATTTAACCAGGTAGGCTAGTTGAGAACACCTTTATTTAACCAGGTAGGCTAGTTGAGAACACCTTTATTTAACCAGGTAGGCTAGTTGAGAACACCTTTATTTAACCAGGTAGGCTAGTTGAGAACACCTTTATTTAACCAGGTAGGCTAGTTGAGAACACCTTTATTTAACCAGGTAGGCTAGTTGAGAACACCTTTATTTAACCAGGTAGGCTAGTTGAGAACACCTTTATTTAACCAGGTAGGCTAGTTGAGAACACCTTTATTTAACCAGGTAGGCTAGTTGAGAACACCTTTATTTAACCAGGTAGGCTAGTTGAGAACACCTTTATTTAACCAGGTAGGCTAGTTGAGAACACCTTTATTTAACCAGGTAGGCTAGTTGAGAACACCTTTATTTAACCAGGTAGGCTAGTTGAGAACACCTTTATTTAACCAGGTAGGCTAGTTGAGAACACCTTTATTTAACCAGGTAGGCTAGTTGAGAACACCTTTATTTAACCAGGTAGGCTAGTTGAGAACACCTTTATTTAACCAGGTAGGCTAGTTGAGAACACCTTTATTTAACCAGGTAGGCTAGTTGAGAACACCTTTATTTAACCAGGTAGGCTAGTTGAGAACACCTTTATTTAACCAGGTAGGCTAGTTGAGAACACCTTTATTTAACCAGGTAGGCTAGTTGAGAACACCTTTATTTAACCAGGTAGGCTAGTTGAGAACACCTTTATTTAACCAGGTAGGCTAGTTGAGAACACCTTTATTTAACCAGGTAGGCTAGTTGAGAACACCTTTATTTAACCAGGTAGGCTAGTTGAGAACACCTTTATTTAACCAGGTAGGCTAGTTGAGAACACCTTTATTTAACCAGGTAGGCTAGTTGAGAACACCTTTATTTAACCAGGTAGGCTAGTTGAGAACACCTTTATTTAACCAGGTAGGCTAGTTGAGAACACCTTTATTTAACCAGGTAGGCTAGTTGAGAACACCTTTATTTAACCAGGTAGGCTAGTTGAGAACACCTTTATTTAACCAGGTAGGCTAGTTGAGAACACCTTTATTTAACCAGGTAGGCTAGTTGAGAACACCTTTATTTAACCAGGTAGGCTAGTTGAGAACACCTTTATTTAACCAGGTAGGCTAGTTGAGAACACCTTTATTTAACCAGGTAGGCTAGTTGAGAACACCTTTATTTAACCAGGTAGGCTAGTTGAGAACACCTTTATTTAACCAGGTAGGCTAGTTGAGAACACCTTTATTTAACCAGGTAGGCTAGTTGAGAACACCTTTATTTAACCAGGTAGGCTAGTTGAGAACACCTTTATTTAACCAGGTAGGCTAGTTGAGAACACCTTTATTTAACCAGGTAGGCTAGTTGAGAACACCTTTATTTAACCAGGTAGGCTAGTTGAGAACACCTTTATTTAACCAGGTAGGCTAGTTGAGAACACCTTTATTTAACCAGGTAGGCTAGTTGAGAACACCTTTATTTAACCAGGTAGGCTAGTTGAGAACACCTTTATTTAACCAGGTAGGCTAGTTGAGAACACCTTTATTTAACCAGGTAGGCTAGTTGAGAACACCTTTATTTAACCAGGTAGGCTAGTTGAGAACACCTTTATTTAACCAGGTAGGCTAGTTGAGAACACCTTTATTTAACCAGGTAGGCTAGTTGAGAACACCTTTATTTAACCAGGTAGGCTAGTTGAGAACACCTTTATTTAACCAGGTAGGCTAGTTGAGAACACCTTTATTTAACCAGGTAGGCTAGTTGAGAACACCTTTATTTAACCAGGTAGGCTAGTTGAGAACACCTTTATTTAACCAGGTAGGCTAGTTGAGAACACCTTTATTTAACCAGGTAGGCTAGTTGAGAACACCTTTATTTAACCAGGTAGGCCAGTTGAGAACACCTTTATTTAACCAGGTAGGCTAGTTGAGAACACCTTTATTTAACCAGGTAGGCTAGTTGAGAACACCTTTATTTAACCAGGTAGGCCAGTTGAGAACACCTTTATTTAACCAGGTAGGCTAGTTGAGAACACCTTTATTTAACCAGGTAGGCTAGTTGAGAACACCTTTATTTAACCAGGTAGGCTAGTTGAGAACACCTTTATTTAACCAGGTAGGCCAGTTGAGAACACCTTTATTTAACCAGGTAGGCCAGTTGAGAACACCTTTATTTAACCAGGTAGGCTAGTTGAGAACACCTTTATTTAACCAGGTAGGCTAGTTGAGAACACCTTTATTTAACCAGGTAGGCTAGTTGAGAACACCTTTATTTAACCAGGTAGGCTAGTTGAGAACACCTTTATTTAACCAGGTAGGCTAGTTGAGAACACCTTTATTTAACCAGGTAGGCTAGTTGAGAACACCTTTATTTAACCAGGTAGGCCAGTTGAGAACACCTTTATTTAACCAGGTAGGCTAGTTGAGAACACCTTTATTTAACCAGGTAGGCCAGTTGAGAACACCTTTATTTAACCAGGTAGGCTAGTTGAGAACACCTTTATTTAACCAGGTAGGCTAGTTGAGAACACCTTTATTTAACCAGGTAGGCTAGTTGAGAACACCTTTATTTAACCAGGTAGGCTAGTTGAGAACACCTTTATTTAACCAGGTAGGCTAGTTGAGAACACCTTTATTTAACCAGGTAGGCTAGTTGAGAACACCTTTATTTAACCAGGTAGGCTAGTTGAGAACACCTTTATTTAACCAGGTAGGCTAGTTGAGAACACCTTTATTTAACCAGGTAGGCTAGTTGAGAACACCTTTATTTAACCAGGTAGGCCAGTTGAGAACACCTTTATTTAACCAGGTAGGCTAGTTGAGAACACCTTTATTTAACCAGGTAGGCTAGTTGAGAACACCTTTATTTAACCAGGTAGGCTAGTTGAGAACACCTTTATTTAACCAGGTAGGCTAGTTGAGAACACCTTTATTTAACCAGGTAGGCTAGTTGAGAACACCTTTATTTAACCAGGTAGGCTAGTTGAGAACACCTTTATTTAACCAGGTAGGCTAGTTGAGAACACCTTTATTTAACCAGGTAGGCTAGTTGAGAACACCTTTATTTAACCAGGTAGGCTAGTTGAGAACACCTTTATTTAACCAGGTAGGCTAGTTGAGAACACCTTTATTTAACCAGGTAGGCTAGTTGAGAACACCTTTATTTAACCAGGTAGGCCAGTTGAGAACACCTTTATTTAACCAGGTAGGCTAGTTGAGAACACCTTTATTTAACCAGGTAGGCTAGTTGAGAACACCTTTATTTAACCAGGTAGGCTAG
This sequence comes from Oncorhynchus gorbuscha, assembly GCF_021184085.1. Classification (NCBI taxonomy): domain Eukaryota; kingdom Metazoa; phylum Chordata; class Actinopteri; order Salmoniformes; family Salmonidae; genus Oncorhynchus; species Oncorhynchus gorbuscha. The sequence goes on along the minus strand of NC_060175.1, from coordinate 108,911,473 downwards.
TTGAGAACACCTTTATTTAACCAGGTAGGCTAGTTGAGAACACCTTTATTTAACCAGGTAGGCTAGTTGAGAACACCTTTATTTAACCAGGTAGGCTAGTTGAGAACACCTTTATTTAACCAGGTAGGCTAGTTGAGAACACCTTTATTTAACCAGGTAGGCTAGTTGAGAACACCTTTATTTAACCAGGTAGGCTAGTTGAGAACACCTTTATTTAACCAGGTAGGCTAGTTGAGAACACCTTTATTTAACCAGGTAGGCTAGTTGAGAACACCTTTATTTAACCAGGTAGGCTAGTTGAGAACACCTTTATTTAACCAGGTAGGCTAGTTGAGAACACCTTTATTTAACCAGGTAGGCTAGTTGAGAACACCTTTATTTAACCAGGTAGGCTAGTTGAGAACACCTTTATTTAACCAGGTAGGCTAGTTGAGAACACCTTTATTTAACCAGGTAGGCTAGTTGAGAACACCTTTATTTAACCAGGTAGGCTAGTTGAGAACACCTTTATTTAACCAGGTAGGCTAGTTGAGAACACCTTTATTTAACCAGGTAGGCTAGTTGAGAACACCTTTATTTAACCAGGTAGGCTAGTTGAGAACACCTTTATTTAACCAGGTAGGCTAGTTGAGAACACCTTTATTTAACCAGGTAGGCTAGTTGAGAACACCTTTATTTAACCAGGTAGGCTAGTTGAGAACACCTTTATTTAACCAGGTAGGCTAGTTGAGAACACCTTTATTTAACCAGGTAGGCTAGTTGAGAACACCTTTATTTAACCAGGTAGGCTAGTTGAGAACACCTTTATTTAACCAGGTAGGCTAGTTGAGAACACCTTTATTTAACCAGGTAGGCTAGTTGAGAACACCTTTATTTAACCAGGTAGGCTAGTTGAGAACACCTTTATTTAACCAGGTAGGCTAGTTGAGAACACCTTTATTTAACCAGGTAGGCTAGTTGAGAACACCTTTATTTAACCAGGTAGGCTAGTTGAGAACACCTTTATTTAACCAGGTAGGCTAGTTGAGAACACCTTTATTTAACCAGGTAGGCTAGTTGAGAACACCTTTATTTAACCAGGTAGGCTAGTTGAGAACACCTTTATTTAACCAGGTAGGCTAGTTGAGAACACCTTTATTTAACCAGGTAGGCTAGTTGAGAACACCTTTATTTAACCAGGTAGGCTAGTTGAGAACACCTTTATTTAACCAGGTAGGCTAGTTGAGAACACCTTTATTTAACCAGGTAGGCTAGTTGAGAACACCTTTATTTAACCAGGTAGGCTAGTTGAGAACACCTTTATTTAACCAGGTAGGCTAGTTGAGAACACCTTTATTTAACCAGGTAGGCTAGTTGAGAACACCTTTATTTAACCAGGTAGGCTAGTTGAGAACACCTTTATTTAACCAGGTAGGCCAGTTGAGAACACCTTTATTTAACCAGGTAGGCTAGTTGAGAACACCTTTATTTAACCAGGTAGGCTAGTTGAGAACACCTTTATTTAACCAGGTAGGCTAGTTGAGAACACCTTTATTTAACCAGGTAGGCTAGTTGAGAACACCTTTATTTAACCAGGTAGGCTAGTTGAGAACACCTTTATTTAACCAGGTAGGCTAGTTGAGAACACCTTTATTTAACCAGGTAGGCTAGTTGAGAACACCTTTATTTAACCAGGTAGGCTAGTTGAGAACACCTTTATTTAACCAGGTAGGCTAGTTGAGAACACCTTTATTTAACCAGGTAGGCTAGTTGAGAACACCTTTATTTAACCAGGTAGGCTAGTTGAGAACACCTTTATTTAACCAGGTAGGCTAGTTGAGAACACCTTTATTTAACCAGGTAGGCTAGTTGAGAACACCTTTATTTAACCAGGTAGGCTAGTTGAGAACACCTTTATTTAACCAGGTAGGCTAGTTGAGAACACCTTTATTTAACCAGGTAGGCTAGTTGAGAACACCTTTATTTAACCAGGTAGGCTAGTTGAGAACACCTTTATTTAACCAGGTAGGCTAGTTGAGAACACCTTTATTTAACCAGGTAGGCTAGTTGAGAACACCTTTATTTAACCAGGTAGGCTAGTTGAGAACACCTTTATTTAACCAGGTAGGCTAGTTGAGAACACCTTTATTTAACCAGGTAGGCCAGTTGAGAACACCTTTATTTAACCAGGTAGGCTAGTTGAGAACACCTTTATTTAACCAGGTAGGCTAGTTGAGAACACCTTTATTTAACCAGGTAGGCTAGTTGAGAACACCTTTATTTAACCAGGTAGGCTAGTTGAGAACACCTTTATTTAACCAGGTAGGCTAGTTGAGAACACCTTTATTTAACCAGGTAGGCTAGTTGAGAACACCTTTATTTAACCAGGTAGGCTAGTTGAGAACACCTTTATTTAACCAGGTAGGCTAGTTGAGAACACCTTTATTTAACCAGGTAGGCTAGTTGAGAACACCTTTATTTAACCAGGTAGGCTAGTTGAGAACACCTTTATTTAACCAGGTAGGCTAGTTGAGAACACCTTTATTTAACCAGGTAGGCTAGTTGAGAACACCTTTATTTAACCAGGTAGGCTAGTTGAGAACACCTTTATTTAACCAGGTAGGCTAGTTGAGAACACCTTTATTTAACCAGGTAGGCTAGTTGAGAACACCTTTATTTAACCAGGTAGGCTAGTTGAGAACACCTTTATTTAACCAGGTAGGCTAGTTGAGAACACCTTTATTTAACCAGGTAGGCTAGTTGAGAACACCTTTATTTAACCAGGTAGGCTAGTTGAGAACACCTTTATTTAACCAGGTAGGCTAGTTGAGAACACCTTTATTTAACCAGGTAGGCTAGTTGAGAACACCTTTATTTAACCAGGTAGGCTAGTTGAGAACACCTTTATTTAACCAGGTAGGCTAGTTGAGAACACCTTTATTTAACCAGGTAGGCTAGTTGAGAACACCTTTATTTAACCAGGTAGGCCAGTTGAGAACACCTTTATTTAACCAGGTAGGCTAGTTGAGAACACCTTTATTTAACCAGGTAGGCTAGTTGAGAACACCTTTATTTAACCAGGTAGGCTAGTTGAGAACACCTTTATTTAACCAGGTAGGCCAGTTGAGAACACCTTTATTTAACCAGGTAGGCTAGTTGAGAACACCTTTATTTAACCAGGTAGGCCAGTTGAGAACACCTTTATTTAACCAGGTAGGCCAGTTGAGAACACCTTTATTTAACCAGGTAGGCTAGTTGAGAACACCTTTATTTAACCAGAGGTAGGCTAGATGAGAACACCTTATTTAACCAGGTAGGCTAGTTGAGAACACCTTTGTTTAACCAGGTAGGTTAGTTGAGAACACCTTTATTTAACCAGGTGGCCAGTTGAGAACACCTTTATTTAACCAGGTAGGCTAGTTGAGAACACCTTTATTTAACCAGGTAGGCTAGTTGAGAACACCTTTATTTAACCAGGTGGCCAGTTGAGAACACCTTTATTTAACCAGGTGGCCAGTTGAGAACACTTTTATTTAACCAGGTGGCCAGTGGAGAACACCTTTATTTGACCAGGTAGGCTAGTTGAGAACACCTTTATTTAACCAGGTAGGCTAGTTGAGAACACCTATATTTAACCAGATAGTTTAGTTGAGAACACCTTTATTTAACCAGGTAGGCTAGTTGAGAACACCTTTATTTAACCAGGTAGGCTAGTTGAGAACACCTTTATTTAACCAGCTAGGCTAGTTGAGAACACCTTTATTTAACCAGGTAGGCTAGTTGAGAACACCTTTATTTAACCAGGTGGCCAGTTGAGAACACCTTTATTTAACCAGGTGGCCAGTTGAGAACACCTTTATTTAACCAGGTGGCCAGTTGAGAACACCTTTATTTAACCAGGTAGGCTAGTTGAGAACACCTTTATTTAACCAGCTAGGCTAGTTGAGAACACCTTTATTTAACCAGGTGGCCAGTTGAGAACACCTTTATTTAACCAGGTGGCCAGTTGAGAACACCTTTATTTAACCAGGTAGGCTAGATGAGAACACCTTATTTAACCAGGTAGGCTAGTTGAGAACACCTTTATTTAACCAGGTAGGCTAGTTGAGAACACCTTTATTTAACCAGGTAGGCTAGTTGAGAACACCTTTATTTAACCAGGTGGCCAGATTGAGAACACCTTTATTTAACCAGGTGGCCAGTTGAGAACACCTTTATTTAACCAGGTAGGCTAGATGAGAACACCTTATTTAACCAGGTAGGCTAGTTGAGAACACCTTTATTTAACCAGGTAGGCTAGTTGAGAACACCTTTATTTAACCAGGTGGCCAGTTGAGAACACCTTTATTTAACCAGGTAGGCTAGTTGAGAACACCTTTATTTAACCAGGTAGGCTAGTTGAGAACACCTTTATTTAACCAGGTGGCCAGTTGAGAACACCTTTATTTAACCAGGTGGCCAGTTGAGAACACTTTTATTTAACCAGGTGGCCAGTTGAGAACACCTTTATTTGACCAGGTAGGCTAGTTGAGAACACCTTTATTTAACCAGGTAGGCTAGTTGAGAACACCTATATTTAACCAGATAGTTTAGTTGAGAACACCTTTATTTAACCAGGTAGGCTAGTTGAGAACACCTTTATTTAACCAGGTAGGCTAGTTGAGAACACCTGTATTTAACCAGGTAGGCTAGTTGAGAACACCTTTATTTAACCAGGTGGCCAGTTGAGAACACCTTTATTTAACCAGGTGGCCAGTTGAGAACACCTTTATTTAACCAGGTAGGCTAGTTGAGAACACCTTTATTTAACCAGGTAGGCTAGTTGAGAACACCTTTATTTAACCAGGTAGACCAGTTGAGAACACCTTTATTTAACCAGGTAGGCTAGTTGAGAACACCTTTATTTAACCAGGTGGCCAGTTGAGAACACCTTTATTTAACCAGGTGGCCAGTTGAGAACACCTTTATTTAACCAGGTAGGCTAGTTGAGAACACCTTTATTTAACCAGCTAGGCTAGTTGAGAACACCTTTATTTAACCAGGTAGGCTAGTTGAGAACACCTTTATTTAACCAGGTGGCCAGTTGAGAACACCTTTATTTAACCAGGTGGCCAGTTGAGAACACCTTTATTTAACCAGGTAGGCTAGATGAGAACACCTTTATTTAACCAGGTAGGCTAGTTGAGAACACCTTTATTTAACCAGGTAGGTTAGTTGAGAACACCTTTATTTAACCAGGTGGCCAGTTGAGAACACCTTTATTTAACCAGGTAGGCTAGTTGAGAACACCTTTATTTAACCAGGTAGGCTAGTTGAGAACACCTTTATTTAACCAGGTGGCCAGTTGAGAACACCTTTATTTAACCAGGTGGCCAGTTGAGAACACTTTTATTTAACCAGGTGGCCAGTGGAGAACACCTTTATTTGACCAGGTAGGCTAGTTGAGAACACCTTTATTTAACCAGGTAGGCTAGTTGAGAACACCTATATTTAACCAGATAGTTTAGTTGAGAACACCTTTATTTAACCAGGTAGGCTAGTTGATAACACCTTTATTTAACCAGGTAGGCTAGTTGAGAACACCTTTATTTAACCAGCTAGGCTAGTTGAGAACACCTTTATTTAACCAGGTAGGCTAGTTGAGAACACCTTTATTTAACCAGGTGGCCAGTTGAGAACACCTTTATTTAACCAGGTGGCCAGTTGAGAACACCTTTATTTAACCAGGTGGCCAGTTGAGAACACCTTTATTTAACCAGGTAGGCTAGTTGAGAACACCTTTATTTAACCAGCTAGGCTAGTTGAGAACACCTTTATTTAACCAGGTGGCCAGTTGAGAACACCTTTATTTAACCAGGTGGCCAGTTGAGAACACCTTTATTTAACCAGGTAGGCTAGATGAGAACACCTTATTTAACCAGGTAGGCTAGTTGAGAACACCTTTATTTAACCAGGTAGGCTAGTTGAGAACACCTTTATTTAACCAGGTAGGCTAGTTGAGAACACCTTTATTTAACCAGGTGGCCAGTTGAGAACACCTTTATTTAACCAGGTGGCCAGTTGAGAACACCTTTATTTAACCAGGTAGGCTAGATGAGAACACCTTATTTAACCAGGTAGGCTAGTTGAGAACACCTTTATTTAACCAGGTAGGCTAGTTGAGAACACCTTTATTTAACCAGGTGGCCAGTTGAGAACACCTTTATTTAACCAGGTAGGCTAGTTGAGAACACCTTTATTTAACCAGGTAGGCTAGTTGAGAACGCCTTTATTTAACCAGGTGGCCAGTTGAGAACACCTTTATTTAACCAGGTGGCCAGTTGAGAACACTTTTATTTAACCAGGTGGCCAGTTGAGAACACCTTTATTTGACCAGGTAGGCTAGTTGAGAACACCTTTATTTAACCAGGTAGGCTAGTTGAGAACACCTTTATTTAACCAGGTAGGCTAGTTGAGAACACCTTTATTTAACCAGGTAGTCTAGTTGAGAACACCTTTATTTAACCAGCTAGGCTAGTTGAGAACACCTATATTTAACCAGATAGGCTAGTTGAGAACACCTTTATTTAACCAGGTAGGCTAGTTGAGAACACCTTTAATTAACCAGGTAGGCTAGTTGAGAACACCTTTATTTAACCAGGTAGGCTAGTTGAGAACACCTTTATTTAACCAGGTAGGCTAGTTGAGAACACCTTTATTTAACCAGGTGGCCAGTTGAGAACACCTTTATTTAACCAGGTAGGCTAGTTGAGAACACCTTTATTTAACCAGGTAGGCTAGTTGAGAACACCTTTATTTAACCAGGTAGGCTAGTTGAGAACACCTTTATTTAGCGAGGTAGGCTAGTTGAGAACACCTTTATTTAACCAGGTAGGCTAGTTGAGAACACCTTTATTTAACCAGGTAGGCTAGTTGAGAACACCTTTATTTAACCAGGTAGGCTAGTTGAGAACACCTTTATTTAACCAGGTAGGCTAGTTGAGAACACCTTTATTTAACCATGTAGGCTAGTTGAGAACACCATTATTTAACCAGGTAGGCTAGTTGAGAACACCTTTATTTAACCAGGTGGCCAGTTGAGAACACCTTTATTTAACAAGGTGGCCAGTTGAGAACACCTTTATTTAACCAGGTGGCCAGTTGAGAACACCTTTATTTAACCAGCTAGGCTAGTTGAGAACACATTTATTTAACCAGCTAGGCTAGTTGAGAACACCTTTATTTAACCAGGTAGGCTAGTTGAGAACACCTTTATTTAACCAGGTAGGCTAGTTGAGAACACCTTTATTTAACCAGGTAGGCTAGTTGAGAACACCTTTATTTAACCAGGTAGGCTAGTTGAGAACACCTGTATTTAACCAGGTAGGCTAGTTGAGAACACCTTTATTTAACCAGGTGGCCAGTTGAGAACACCTTTATTTAACCAGGTGGCCAGTTGAGAACACCTTTATTTAACCAGGTAGGCTAGTTGAGAACACCTTTGTTTAACCAAGTAGGCTAGTTGAGAACACATTTATTTAACCAGGTAGGCTAGTTGAGAACACCTTTATTTAACCAGGTAGGCTAGTTGAGAACACCTTTATTTAACCAGGTGGCCAGTTGAGAACACCTTTATTTAACCAGGTGGCCAGTTGAGAACACCTTTATTTAACCAGGTAGGCTAGTTTAGAACACCTTTATTTAACCAGGTAGGCTAGTTGAGAACACCTTTATTTAACCAGGTAGACCAGTTGAGAACACCTTTATTTAACCAGGTAGGCTAGTTGAGAACACCTTTATTTAACCAGGTGGCCAGTTGAGAACACCTTTATTTAACCAGGTGGCCAGTTGAGAACACCTTTATTTAACCAGGTAGACTAGTTGAGAACACCTTTATTTAACCACCTAGGCTAGTTGAGAACACCTTTATTTAACCAGGTAGGCTAGTTGAGAACACCTTTATTTAACCAGGTGGCCAGTTGAGAACACCTTTATTTAACCAGGTGGCCAGTTGAGAACACCTTTATTTAACCAGGTGGCCAGTTGAGAACACCTTTATTTAATCAGGTGGCCAGTTGAGAACACCTTTATTTAACCAGGTGGCCAGTTGAGAACACCTTTATTTAACCAGGTGGCCAGTTGAGAACACCTTTATTTAACCAGGTGGCCAGTTGAGAACACCTTTATTTAACCAGGTGGCCAGTTGAGAACACCTTTATTTAACCAGCTAGGCTAGTTGAGAACACCTTTATTTAACCAGGTAGGCTAGTTGAGAACACCTTTATTTAACCAGGTGGCCAGTTGAGAACACCTTTATTTAACCATGTGGCCAGTTGAGAACACCTTTATTTAACCAGGTGGCCAGTTGAGAACACCTTTATTTAACCAGGTAGGCTAGTTGAGAACACCTTTATTTAACCAGGTAGGCTAGTTGAGAACACCTTTATTTAACCAGGTGGCCAGTTGAGAACACCTTTATTTAACCAGGTGGCCAGTTGAGAACACTTTTATTTAACCAGGTGGCCAGTTGAGAACACCTTTATTTGACCAGGTAGGCTAGTTGAGAACACCTTTATTTAACCAGGTAGGCTAGTTGAGAACACCTTTATTTAACCAGGTAGGCTAGTTGAGAACACCTTTATTTAACCAGGTAGTCTAGTTGAGAACACCTTTATTTAACCAGCTAGGCTAGTTGAGAACACCTATATTTAACCAGATAGGCTAGTTGAGAACACCTTTATTTAACCAGGTAGGCTAGTTGAGAACACCTTTAATTAACCAGGTAGGCTAGTTGAGAACACCTTTATTTAACCAGGTAGGCTAGTTGAGAACACCTTTATTTAACCAGGTAGGCTAGTTGAGAACACCTTTATTTAACCAGGTGGCCAGTTGAGAACACCTTTATTTAACCAGGTAGGCTAGTTGAGAACACCTTTATTTAACCAGGTAGGCTAGTTGAGAACACCTTTATTTAACCAGGTAGGCTAGTTGAGAACACCTTTATTTAGCGAGGTAGGCTAGTTGAGAACACCTTTATTTAACCAGGTAGGCTAGTTGAGAACACCTTTATTTAACCAGGTAGGCTAGTTGAGAACACCTTTATTTAACCAGGTAGGCTAGTTGAGAACACCTTTATTTAACCAGGTAGGCTAGTTGAGAACACCTTTATTTAACCATGTAGGCTAGTTGAGAACACCATTATTTAACCAGGTAGGCTAGTTGAGAACACCTTTATTTAACCAGGTGGCCAGTTGAGAACACCTTTATTTAACAAGGTGGCCAGTTGAGAACACCTTTATTTAACCAGGTGGCCAGTTGAGAACACCTTTATTTAACCAGCTAGGCTAGTTGAGAACACATTTATTTAACCTGCTAGGCTAGTTGAGAACACCTTTATTTAACCAGGTAGGCTAGTTGAGAACACCTTTATTTAACCAGGTAGGCTAGTTGAGAACACCTATATTTAACCAGATAGTTTAGTTGAGAACACCTATATTTAACCAGATAGTTTAGTTGAGAACACCTTTATTTAACCAGGTAGGCTAGTTGAGAACACCTTTATTTAACCAGGTAGGCTAGTTGAGAACACCTGTATTTAACCAGGTAGGCTAGTTGAGAACACCTTTATTTAACCAGGTGGCCAGTTGAGAACACCTTTATTTAACCAGGTGGCCAGTTGAGAACACCTTTATTTAACCAGGTAGGCTAGTTGAGAACACCTTTATTTAACCAAGTAGGCTAGTTGAGAACACATTTATTTAACCAGGTAGGCTAGTTGAGAACACCTTTATTTAACCAGGTAGGCTAGTTGAGAACACCTTTATTTAACCAGGTGGCCAGTTGAGAACACCTTTATTTAACCAGGTGGCCAGTTGAGAACACCTTTATTTAACCAGGTAGGCTAGTTGAGAACACCTTTATTTAACCAAGTAGGCTAGTTGAGAACACATTTATTTAACCAGGTAGGCTAGTTGAGAACACCTTTATTTAACCAGGTAGGCTAGTTGAGAACACCTTTATTTAACCAGGTGGCCAGTTGAGAACACCTTTATTTAACCAGGTGGCCAGTTGAGAACACCTTTATTTAACCAGGTAGGCTAGTTTAGAACACCTTTATTTAACCAGGTAGGCTAGTTGAGAACACCTTTATTTAACCAGGTAGACCAGTTGAGAACACCTTTATTTAACCAGGTAGGCTAGTTGAGAACACCTTTATTTAACCAGGTGGCCAGTTGAGAACATCTTTATTTAACCAGGTGGCCAGTTGAGAACACCTTTATTTAACCAGGTAGGCTAGTTGAGAACACCTTTATTTAACCACCTAGGCTAGTTGAGAACACCTTTATTTAACCAGGTAGGCTAGTTGAGAACACCTTTATTTAACCAGGTGGCCAGTTGAGAACACCTTTATTTAACCAGGTGGCCAGTTGAGAACACCTTTATTTAACCAGGTGGCCAGTTGAGAACACCTTTATTTAACCAGGTGGCCAGTTGAGAACACCTTTATTTAACCAGGTGGCCAGTTGAGAACACCTTTATTTAACCAGGTGGCCAGTTGAGAACACCTTTATTTAACCAGGTGGCCAGTTGAGAACACCTTTATTTAACCATGTGGGCTAGATGAGAACACCTTTATTTAACCAGGTAGGCTAGTTGAGAACACCTTTATTTAACCAGGTAGGTTAGTTGAAAACACCTTTATTTAACCAGGTGGCCAGTTGAGAACACCTTTATTTAACCAGGTGGCCAGTTGAGAACACCTTTATTTGACCAGGTAGGCTAGTTGAGAACACCTTTATTTAACCAGGTAGGCTAGTTGAGAACACCTTTATTTAACCAGGTAGGCTAGTTGAGAACACCTTTATTTAACCAGGTAGTCTAGTTGAGAACACCTTTATTTAACCAGCTAGGCTAGTTGAGAACACCTATATTTAACCAGATAGGCTAGTTGAGAACACCTTTATTTAACCAGATAGGCTAGTTGAGAACACCTTTATTTAACCAGGTAGGCTAGTTGAGAACACCTTTAATTAACCAGGTAGGCTAGTTGAGAACACCTTTATTTAACCAGGTAGGCTAGTTGAGAACACCTTTATTTAACCAGGTAGGCTAGTTGAGAACACCTTTATTTAACCAGGTGGCCAGTTGAGAACACCTTTATTTAACCAGGTAGGCTAGTTGAGAACACCTTTATTTAACCAGGTAGGCTAGTTGAGAACACCTTTATTTAACCAGGTAGGCTAGTTGAGAACACCTTTATTTAGCGAGGTAGGCTAGTTGAGAACACCTTTATTTAACCAGGTAGGCTAGTTGAGAACACCTTTATTTAACCAGGTAGGCTAGTTGAGAACACCTTTATTTAACCAGGTAGGCTAGTTGAGAACACCTTTATTTAACCAGGTAGGCTAGTTGAGAACACCTTTATTTAACCATGTAGGCTAGTTGAGAACACCTTATTTAACCAGGTAGGCTAGTTGAGAACACCTTTATTTAACCAGGTGGCTAGTTGAGAACACCTTTATTTAACAAGGTGGCCAGTTGAGAACACCTTTATTTAACCAGGTGGCCAGTTGAGAACACCTTTATTTAACCAGCTAGGCTAGTTGAGAACACATTTATTTAACCTGCTAGGCTAGTTGAGAACACCTTTATTTAACCAGGTAGGCTAGTTGAGAACACCTTTATTTAACCAGGTAGGCTAGTTGAGAACACCTATATTTAACCAGATAGTTTAGTTGAGAACACCTATATTTAACCAGATAGTTTAGTTGAGAACACCTTTATTTAACCAGGTGGCTAGTTGAGAACACCTTTATTTAACCAGGTGGCTAGTTGAGAACACCTGTATTTAACCAGGTAGGCTAGTTGAGAACACCTTTATTTAACCAGGTGGCCAGTTGAGAACACCTTTATTTAACCAGGTAGGCCAGTTGAGAACACCTTTATTTAACCAGGTAGGCTAGTTGAGAACACCTTTATTTAACCAAGTAGGCTAGTTGAGAACACATTTATTTAACCAGGTAGGCTAGTTGAGAACACCTTTATTTAACCAGGTAGGCTAGTTGAGAACACCTTTATTTAACCAGGTGGCCAGTTGAGAACACCTTTATTTAACCAGGTGGCCAGTTGAGAACACCTTTATTTAACCAGGTAGGCTAGTTGAGAACACCTTTATTTAACCAGCTAGGCTAGTTGAGAACACATTTATTTAACCAGGTAGGCTAGTTGAGAACACCTTTATTTAACCAGGTAGGCTAGTTGAGAACACCTTTATTTAACCAGGTGGCCAGTTGAGAACACCTTTATTTAACCAGGTGGCCAGTTGAGAACACCTTTATTTAACCAGGTAGGCTAGTTTAGAACACCTTTATTTAACCAGGTAGGCTAGTTGAGAACACCTTTATTTAACCAGGTAGACCAGTTGAGAACACCTTTATTTAACCAGGTAGGCTAGTTGAGAACACCTTTATTTAACCAGGTGGCCAGTTGAGAACATCTTTATTTAACCAGGTGGCCAGTTGAGAACACCTTTATTTAACCAGGTAGGCTAGTTGAGAACACCTTTATTTAACCACCTAGGCTAGTTGAGAACACCTTTATTTAACCAGGTAGGCTAGTTGAGAACACCTTTATTTAACCAGGTGGCCAGTTGAGAACACCTTTATTTAACCAGGTGGCCAGTTGAGAACACCTTTATTTAACCAGGTGGCCAGTTGAGAACACCTTTATTTAACCAGGTGGCCAGTTGAGAACACCTTTATTTAACCAGGTGGCCAGTTGAGAACACCTTTATTTAACCAGGTGGCCAGTTGAGAACACCTTTATTTAACCAGGTGGCCAGTTGAGAACACCTTTATTTAACCATGTGGGCTAGATGAGAACACCTTTATTTAACCAGGTAGGCTAGTTGAGAACACCTTTATTTAACCAGGTAGGTTAGTTGAAAACACCTTTATTTAACCAGGTGGCCAGTTGAGAACACCTTTATTTAACCAGGTAGGCTAGTTGAGAACACCTTTATTTAACCAGGTAGGCTAGTTGAGAACACCTTTATTTAACCAGGTAGGCTAGTTGAGAACACCTTTATTTAACCAGGTAGGCTAGTTGAGAACACCTTTATTTAACCAGGTGGCCAGTTGAGAACACCTTTATTTAACCAGGTAGGCTAGTTGAGAACACCTTTATTTAACCAGCTAGGCTAGTTGAGAACACCTTTATTTAACCAGGTAGGCTAGTTTAGAACACCTTTATTTAACCAGGTAGGCTAGTTGAGAACACCTTTATTTAACCAGGTAGACCAGTTGAGAACACCTTTATTTAACCAGGTAGGCTAGTTGAGAACACCTTTATTTAACCAGGTGGCCAGTTGAGAACACCTTTATTTAACCAGGTGGCCAGTTGAGAACACTTTTATTTAACCAGGTGGCCAGTTGAGAACACCTTTATTTGACCAGGTAGGCTAGTTGAGAACACCTTTATTTAACCAGGTAGGCTAGTTGAGAACACCTTTATTTAACCAGGTAGGCTAGTTGAGAACACCTTTATTTAACCAGGTAGGCTAGTTGAGAACACCTTTATTTAACCAGCTAGGCTAGTTGAGAACACCTATATTTAACCAGATAGGCTAGTTGAGAACACCTTTATTTAACCAGGTAGGCTAGTTGAGAACACCTTTATTTAACCAGGTAGGCTAGTTGAGAACACCTTTATTTAACCAGGTAGGCTAGTTGAGAACACCTTTATTTAACCAGGTAGGCTAGTTGAGAACACCTTTATTTAACCAGGTGGCCAGTTGAGAACACATTTATTTAACCAGGTAGGCTAGTTGAGAACACCTTTATTTAACCAGGTAGGCTAGTTGAGAACACCTTTATTTAACCAGGTAGGCTAGTTGAGAACACCTTTATTTAACCAGGTAGGCTAGTTGAGAACACCTTTATTTAACCAGGTAGGCTAGTTGAGAACACCTGTATTTAACCAGGTAGGCTAGTTGAGAACACCTTTATTTAACCAGGTAGGCTAGTTGAGAACACCTTTATTTAACCAGGTAGGCTAGTTGAGAACACCTTTATTTAACCAGGTAGGCTAGTTGAGAACACCATTATTTAACCAGGTAGGCTAGTTGAGAACACCTTTATTTAACCAGGTAGGCTAGTTGAGAACACCTTTATTTAACCAGGTAGGCCAGTTGAGAACACCTTTATTTCACCAGGTGGCTAGTTGAGAACACCTTTATTTAACCAGGTAGGCTAGTTGAGAACACCTTTATTTAACCAGGTAGGCTAGTTGAGAACACCTTTATTTAACCAGGTAGGCTAGTTGAGAACACCTTTATTTAACCAGGTAGGCTAGTTGAGAACACCATTATTTAACCAGGTAGGCTAGTTGAGAACACCTTTATTTAACCAGGTAGGCTAGTTGAGAACACCTTTATTTAACCAGGTAGGCCAGTTGAGAACACCTTTATTTAACCAGGTAGGCAGTTGAGAACACCTTTATTTAACCAGGTAGGACAGTTGAGAACACCTTTATTTAACCAGGTAGGCCAGTTGAGAACACCTTTATTTAACCAGGTAGGCCAGTTGAGAACACCTTTATTTCACCAGGTAGGCCAGTTGAGAACACCTTTATTTCACCAGGTGGCTAGTTGAGAACACCTTTATTTAACCAGGTAGGCTAGTTGAGAACACCTTTGTTTAACCAGGTAGGCTAGTTGAGAACACCTTTGTTTAACCATGTAGGCTAGTTGAGAACACCTTTATTTAACCAGGTAGGCTAGTTGAGAACAGGTTCTCATTTACAACTGCGACCTGGCCAAGATAAAGCATAGCAACACTTGGCCAAGGTTCATCCAGGTTAGGGTTTAGCTGGGGTAGGCCGTCATTGTAAAAAATAATTTGTTCTTAATTAACTGACTTGTCTCACTGGTCACCATAGCAGCACCCACCCGTAGCACGCGCTCCAGCAGGTATTTTTCACTGGTCACCCCCAAAGCCAATTCCTCCTTTGGCCACCTTTCCTTCCAGTTCTCTGCTGCCAATGACTGTAACGCACTGCAAAAATCACTGATGCTGGAGACTCATATCTCCCTCACTAGCTTTAAGCACCAGCTGTCAGAGCAGCTCACAGATTACTGCACCTGTACATAGCCCATCTGTAAATAGCCCATCCAACTATTAATCCACGACTGCGTGGCCAAGCACGACTCCAACACTCTCATTAAGTTTGCTGACGACACAACAGTGGTAGGCCTGAACACCGACAACAATGAGACAGCATATAGGGAGGAGGTCAGAGACCTGACAGTGTGGTGCCAAGACAACAACCTCTCCCTCAATGTGAACTAGAACTGACCGTGGACTACAGGAAAAGGAGGGTCGAACAGGCCCCCATTAATATTGATGGTGGTTCAGATCAAAAGTTCAAAGTTCCTTGGTGTCCACATCACCAACAAACTATCACGGTGCAAACATATCAAGACAGTTATCTATAGTCACTTTACCTTTTTTTGTAACAAATGTAGGTAGGGGTGAAGTAACAAATGTAGGTAGGGGTAAAGTAACAAATGTAGGTAGAGGTAAAGTAACAAATGTTGGTAGGGGTAAAGTAACAAATGTAGGTAGGGGTAAAGTAACAAATGTAGGTAGGAGTAAAGTAACAAATGTAGGTAGGAGTAAAGTAACAAATGTAGGTAGGAGTAAAGTAACAAATGTAGGTAGGAGTAAAGTAACAAATGTAGATAGAGGTAAAGTAACAAATGTAGGTAGGGGTAAAGTAACAAATGTAGGTAGGGGTAAAGTAACAAATGTAGGTAGGGGTAAAGTAACAAATGTAGGTAGGAGTAAAGTAACAAATGTAGGTAGGAGTAAAGTAACAAATGTAGGTAGGAGTAAAGTAACAAATGTAGGTAGGAGTAAAGTAACAAATGTAGGTAGGGGTAAAGTAACAAATGTAGGTAGGAGTAAAGTAACAAATGTAGATAGAGGTAAAGTAACAAATGTAGGTAGGGGTAAAGTAACAAATGTAGGTAGGAGTAAAGTAACAAATGTAGGTAGGGGTAAAGTAACAAATAAAGTAACAAATGTAGGTAGGAGTAAAGTAACAAATGTAGGTAGGAGTAAAGTAACAAATGTAGGTAGGGGTAAAGTAACAAATGTAGGTAGGAGTAAAGTAACAAATGTAGGTAGGAGTAAAGTAACAAATGTAGGTAGGGGTAAAGTAACAAATGTAGATAGGAGTAAAGTAACAAATGTAGGTAGGAGTAAAGTAACAAATGTAGGTAGGAGTAAAGTAACAAATGTAGGTAGGAGTAAAGTAACAAATATAAAATGTCAGTCTCAGGAAATGAAAAGATTTTGTAAGAGTCCACAGATCCTCAAAAAGTTATACAGCTGCACCATCAAGAGCACCCTGACCTGTTGCATCACCGCCTGGCATTGCAACTGCTCGGCATCCGACTGTAAGTTCCTGCAGAGGGTAGTACGTACGGCCCAGTACATCATGGGGCCAAGCTTCCTGCCATCCAGGAACTCTATACTCTACGTCTATAGGAAGGCCCCAAGAATTGTCAAAGACTCCCAAGTCATAAACTGTTCTCTCTGCTGTACCGGAATGCCAAGTCTAGGTCCAACAGGCTCCTTAACAGCTTCTACCTCCAAGCCTTAAGACTGCTGATCAATTGGCCACCTGGACTATTTGCATTTTTTAAATTTTTTATTGATTTTTTTACCTTTATTTAACTAGGCAAGTCAGTTAAGAACAAATTCTTATTTTCAATAACGGCCTACCGGGGAACAGTGGGTTAACTGCCTGTTCAGGGGCAGAACAACAGATTTGTACCTTGTCAGCTCGGGGATTTGAACGGTTACTAGTCCACCGCTCTAACCACTAGGCTACCCTGCCCCCCCACCCTTTGTTTTTACACTACTGCTGCTACTCACTGCTTATTATCTATGCATAGTCACTTTACCCGTACCTACAAGTACAAATTACCTCGACTAACCGGTACATTGACGTGGTACCCGTATACAGCCTCGATATTGTTATTTTATTGTGTTCATTTTTTTAAAACTTTAGTTTAATTAATGAATATTTTCTTAACTCTATTTTATTAAAACTGCATTGTTGGTTAAGGGCTTGTAAGTAATAATTTCACGGTATTGTTGTCTTCGACTCAGGTGACAAATAAAATTGTATTTGTTGTATTCACTTGTAGTTTCAAAACGAGGATATAGCTTGCTGCTTTATCCACACTGATTGGTGAAGTAATTTAATGTAAAAAAACATCATATTCAGAGGTTTAAAAAGGAACAGAAAGGAACGATATAAACCGGTACCAATTCAAAACTTTATTTTGCTGGTCGGAACATTGGAACGGAATTAAAGAAATTCTGTTCAGAACGAAATGATTGGAAAATCATTTAGGTTTCAACCTCTGCTTTGAATAAGCCTGCTAAATAACCCTTCACCCTACTTTGCCTCATGGGTGGAATGTTATTAGTATTTTTCATAATTTATAAAGATTATTTAAATTTGAAAAAACTTACAAAAGCTGTTGTTTCTATGTCAAACAGTTTAGTTATATTTCAGTCTTCTGTCTGCTAAATTACCCTTCGCACAGTACATCTCTGATCTTGTCAATCAGCTTTTTGTTTTACTTACTGTGAAGGAAAAGAAGAATAGGCATCATAACATTACAGTTTAAATCAAATTTGATGTTTCTTCTTCACAGACATTTTCATTATTGTTTTGTTTTTAATCTGTAGAGCAGTCAGATTAAGTAATAGTAAAATATATTTTAACAAATGAGAAGAGAATCATACCAAAAGTAATGTGAGCATTGCATTGTGAAAATGAATTACTTTATATAAACATGTATCACAGGGCTTGGACCTAAACCTAACCCTTTATATTAACATGTATCACAGGGCTTGGACCTAAACCTAACCCTTTATATTAACATGTATTGCAATGTGAAACTTATTTCTAGATGAAACACTGATTAAGTGAAAGTGACTATGATTTTGTGTGGTTCTTAGTCAATTGAAAATGAGTTCTGAAACGACTGCCTTTTTGATGATCTGTTTTGAGTTTTGTGAAAATGCTTTATCCCCAAAGCTTTTGAAACAAACTGTACATTCTAGTTATATAACAGTATCTGTCTTTTCCAGGACCAAACTGAGGAGCAGGACAAAGCATCACCTTTCCAAAGGAAGTGAGTCTGGTGAACATTTAACATGTTTTATACTGACACTATAAGAATATAAGAATATAATAGTAATGCCTGTCCGTAACCCCTTACCCTAAAATGTAACCCTAACCCCTAACCCCTAACCCTAACCCTAACCCTAAACCCTAACCCTAACCCTAACCCCTAACCCCTAACCCTAAACCCTAACCCTAACCCTAAACCCTAACCCTAAACCCTAACCCTAACCCTAAAATGTAACCCTAACCCCTAACCCTAACCCTAAACCCTAACCCTAACCCCTAACCCTAACCCTAAAATGTAACCCTAACCCCTAACCCTAACCCCTAACCCTAAACCTAACCCTAAACCCTAACCCTAAAATGTAACCCTTATCTCAACTCCCTAACCTAACCCTAAAATGTAACCTTATCTCTAACCCCCTAAAAATGTAACCCTTATCTCTAACCCTAACCCTTACCCTAAAATGTAACCCTTATCTCTAACCCTAACCCTTACCCTAAAATGTAACCCTTATCTCTAACCCTAACCCTACCCTAAAATGTAGCTAACCCTAACCCCTAACCCTAACCCTAAAATGTAACCCTTATCTCTAACCCTAACCCTAACACTAACCCTAAAATGTAACCCTTATCTCTAACCCTAACCTACCCTAAAATGTAACCCTTATCTCTAACCTTACCATTACCCTAAAATGTAACCCTTATCTCTAACCCTAACCCCTAACCCTTACCCTAAAATGTAACCCTTATCTCTAACTTTACCATTACCCTAAAATATAACCCTTATCTCTAACCCTAACCCTAACCCTTACCCTAAAATGTAACCCTAACCCCTAACCCCTAAACCCTAACCCCTAACCCTAAAATGTAACCCTTACCTCTAACCCTAACACTAACCCTAAAATGTAACCCTTATCTCTAACCCTAACCCTTACCCTAAAATGAAACCCTTATCTCTAACCTTACCATTACCCTAAAATGTAACCCGTATCTCTAACCCTAACCCTTAACCCTCACCCTTACCCTAAAATGAAACCCTAATCTCTAACCCTAAACCCTAACCCTTCCCTTATCTCTAACCCTAACCCTAAATGTAACCCTAACCCTTACCCTAAAATGTAACCCTTATCTCTAACCTTTACCATTACCCTAAAATGTAATCCTTATCTCTAACCCTAACCCTTACCCTAAAATGTAACCCTTATCTCTAACCTTACCATTACCCTAAAATGTAACCCTTATCTCTAACCCTAACCCTTACCCTAAAATGGAACCCTTATCTCTAACCTTACCATTACCCTAAAATGTAACCCTTATCTCTAACCCTAACCCTTACCCTAAAATGTAACCCTTATCTCTAACCTTACCATTACCCTAAAATGTAACCCTTATCTCTAACCCTAACCCCTAACCCTAACCCTTACCCTTCCCTTAAAATGTAACCCTTATCTCTAACCCTAACCCTAAATGTAACCCTTATCTCTAACCCTAACCCTTACCCTAAAATGTAACGCTTATCTCTAACCTTTACCATTACCCTAAAATGTAACCCTTATCTCTAACCCTAACCCTTACCCTAAAATGTAACCCTTATCTCTAACCTTACCATTACCCTAAAATGTAACCCTTATCTCTAACCCTAACCCTTACCCTAAAATGGAACCCTTATCTCTAACCTTACCATTACCCTAAAATGTAACCCTTATCCCTAACCCTAACCCTTACCCTAAAATGAAACCCTTATCTCTAACCTTTACCATTACCCTAAAATGTAACCCGTATCTCTAACCCTAACCCCTAACCCTAACCCTTACCCTTCCATTAAAATGTAACCCTTATCTCTAACCCTAACCCTAAATGTAACCCTTATCTCTAACCCTAACCCTTACCCTAAAATGTAACCCTAACCCCTAACCCTAACCCTTACCCTAAAATGTAACCCTTATCTCTAACCTTACCATTACCCTAAAATGTAACCCTTATCTCTAACCCTAACCCTTACCCTAAAATGTAACCCTTATCTCTAACTCTAACCCTAACCCTTACCCTAAAATGAAACCCTTATCTCTAACCTTACCATTTCCCTAAAATGTAACCCGCATCTCTAACCCTAAACCCTAACCCTCACCCTTACCCTAATCTCTAACCCTAACCCCTAACCCTTACCCTTCCCTTAAAATTTAACCCTTATCTCTAACCCTAACCCTAAATGTAACCCTGATCTCTAACCCTAACCCTTACCCTAAAATGTAACCCTTATCTCTAACCTTACCATTACCCTAAAATGTAACCCTTATCTCTAACCCTAACCTTTACCCTAAAATGTAACCCTTATCTCTAACCTTACCATTACCCTAAAATGTAACCCTTATCTCTAACCCTAACCCTTACCCTAAAATGTAACCCTTATCTCTAACTCTAACCCTAACCCTTACCCTAAAATGAAACCCTTATCTCTAACCTTACCATTACCCTAAAATGTAACCCGTATCTCTAACCCTAACCCCTAACCCTCACCCTTACCCTAAAATGAAACCCTAATCTCTAACCCTAACCCCTAACCCTTACCCTTCCCTTAAAATTTAACCCTTATCTCTAACCCTAACCCTAAATGTAACCCTGATCTCTAACCCTAACCCTTACCCTAAAATGTAACCCTTATCTCTAACCTTACCATTACCCTAAAATGTAACCCTTATCTCTAACCCTAACCCTTACCCTAAAATGGAACCCTTATCTCTAACCTTACCATTACCCTAAAATGTAACCCTTATCCCTAACCCTAACCCTTACCCTAAAATTAAACCCTTATCTCTAACCTTTACCATTACCCTAAAATGTAACCCGTATCTCTAACCCTAACCCCTAACTCTAACCCTTACCCTTCCCTTAAAATGTAACCCTTATCTCTAACCCTAACCCTAAATGTAACCCTCATCACTAATCTCAAACCCTTAACCCTAACCCTAACCCTAAAATGTAACCCTTATCTATAATCTCTAACCCTAAACCCATAACCCTAAAATGTAATCCTAATCACTCATCTCTAACCCTAACCCTTAATCCTAAAATGTAACCCTAATCTCTAACCCTAAAATATAACCCTAATCTCTAACCCTAACCCTAACCCTAAAATGTAACCCTAATCTCTAACCCTAACCCATAACCATAACCCTGTCCCCATTTAGTTCCAAACAGAGGGTGTCATCCTGCTCCATCCAGGAGAAGATGGAGAAACTGGCCCATGCAGCTCAGGTAGAAAGTCACATTACATTACGCATCACATAACATTATACATAACATCACACATAACATTATACATAATATTATAGGTAACATTACACATCTGTCATGCAGGTGAATGAGGACCCAAAAGCGACTTGGCGAAAACAGAGTATTTAATCCAGAATAAACTTTACAAAACAAAAAGCATAATACTACACGTAAAGACAAGAACAGACTGGAGACTAGATCGAGAACTGCAGGTTGCCTCGGGAAGGCACTTGAACCTAGCAGACTCAGACACCTGCTCACCACGCAGCATCTGAGGGAAACACGACACGACAGGGCAAAACATAGACACAGCACGGTGAATTATAAATGAGGATCCGACAGGGCAGGTACGGGAAACAAGGAGTGAAATAGGGACTCTAATCAGGGAAAAGGATCGGGAACAGGTGTGGGAAGACTAAATGATGATTAGGGAATAGGAACAGCTGGGAGCAGGAACGGAACGATAGAGAGAAGAGAGAGCGAGAGAGTGAG
The DNA here is from genome assembly GCF_021184085.1 of Oncorhynchus gorbuscha. Lineage (NCBI taxonomy): Eukaryota > Metazoa > Chordata > Actinopteri > Salmoniformes > Salmonidae > Oncorhynchus > Oncorhynchus gorbuscha. The sequence continues at coordinate 108,889,540 of NC_060175.1, read as the reverse complement.
AGAGGGAGGGGGAGAGAGAGGGATAGAAAGAGGGAAAGAACCTAATAAGACCAGCAGAGGGAAACGAATAGAATGGGAAGCACAGGGACAAGACATGATAATAAATGACAAAACATGACAGTACCCCACTCACCGAGCGCCTCCTGGCGCACTCGAGGAGGAATCCTGGCGGCAACGGAGGAAATCATCAATGAGTGAACGGTCCAGCACGTCCCGAGACGGAACCCAACTCCTCTCCTCAGGACCGTAACCCTCCCAATCCACTAAGTATTGGTGACCCCGTCCCGAGAACGCATGTCCATGATCTTATGTACCTTGTAAATAGGTGCGCTCGACAAGGACGGGAGGGGGAGGAAGACGAACGGGGTGCGAAGAAAGGGCTTAACACAGGAGACATGGAAGACAGGATGGACGCGACGAAGATGTCGCGGAAGAAGCAGTCGCACAGCGACAGGATTGACGACCTGGGAGACACGGAACGGACCAATGAACCGCGGAGTCAACTTACGAGAAGCTGTCGTAAGAGGAAGGTTGCAGTGGAAAGCCACACTCTCTGGCCGCAACAATACCTAGGACTCTTAATCCTGCGTTTATTGGCGGCTCTCACAGTCTGTGCCCTGTAGCGGCAAAGTGCAGACCTCACCCTCCTCCAGGTGCGCTCACAACGTTGGACAAACGCTTGAGCGGAGGGAACGCTGGACTCGGCAAGCTGGGAAGAGAATAGAGGAGGCTGGTAACCCAGACTACTCTGAAACGGAGATAACCCGGTAGCAGACGAAGGAAGCGAGTTGTGAGCGTATTCTGCCCAGGGGAGCTGTTCTGCCCAAGACGCAGGGTTTCTGAAAGAAAGGCTGCGTAGTATGCGACCAATCGTCTGATTGGCCCTCTCTGCTTGACCGTTAGACTGGGGATGAAACCCGGAAGAGAGACTGACGGACGCACCAATCAAACGACAGAACTCCCTCCAAAATTGTGACGTGAATTGCGGGCCTCTGTCTGAAACGGCGTCTAACGGGAGGCCATGAATTCTGAACACATTCTCGATAATGATTTGTGCCGTCTCCTTAGCGGAAGGAAGTTTAGCGAGGGGAATGAAATGTGCCGCCTTAGAGAACCTATCGACAACCGTAAGAATCACAGTCTTCCCCGCAGACAAAGGCAGACCGGTAATGAAGTCTAGGGCGATGTGAGTCCATGGTCGAGAAGGAATGGGGGAGCGGTCTGAGACGACCGGCAGGAGGAGAGTTACCCGACTTAGTCTGCGCGCAGTCCGAACAAGCAGCCACGAAACGGCGCGTGTCACGCTCCTGAGTCGGCCACCAAAATCGCTGGCGAATAGACGCAAGAGTGCCTCGAACACCGGGATGACCAGCTAACTTGGCAGAGTGAGCCCACTGAAGAACAGCCAGACGAGTGGAAACAGGAACGAAAAGGAGGTTACTAGGACAAGCGCGCGGCGACGCAGTGTGCGTGAGTGCTTGCTTAACCTGTCTTTCAATTCCCCAGACTGTCAACCCGACAACACGCCCATAAGGAAGAATCCCCTCGGGATCAGTAGAAGCCACAGAAGAACTAAACAGACGGGATAAGGCATCAGGCTTGGTGTTCTTGCTACCCGGACGGTAAGAAATCACAAACTCGAAACGAGCGAAAAACAACGCCCAACGAGCTTGACGGGCATTAAGTCGTTTGGCAGAACGGATGTACTCAAGGTTCTTATGGTCTGTCCAAACGACAAAAGGAACGGTCGCCCCCTCCAACCACTGTCGCCATTCGCCTAGGGCTAAGCGGATGGCGAGCAGTTCACGGTTACCCACATCATAGTTGCGCTCAGATGGCGACAGGCGATGAGAAAAATAAGCGCAAGGATGAACCTTATCGTCAGACTGGAAGCTGGGATAGAATGGCTCCCACGCCTACCTCTGAAGCGTCCAACCTCGACAATGAATTGTCTAGTGACGTCAGGAGTAACGAGGATAGGAGCGGACGTAAAACGTTCTTTTAGAAGATCAAAAGCTCCCTGGGCGGAACCGGACCACTTAAAACACGTCTTGACAGAAGTAAGAGCTGTGAAAGGGGCAGCAACTTGACCGAAATTACGAATGAAACGCCGATAGAAATTAGCGAAACCTAAAAAGCGCTGCAACTCGACACGTGACCTTGGAACGGGCCAATCACTGACAGCTTGGACCTTAGCGGAATCCATCTGAATGCCTTCAGCGGAAATAACGGAACCGAGAAAAGTAACGGAAGAGACATGAAAAGAACACTTCTCAGCCTTTACGTAGAGACAATTCTCTAAAAGGCGCTGTAGAACACGTCGAACGTGCTGAACATGAATCTCGAGTGACGGTGAAAAAATCAGGATATCGTCAAGATAGACAAAAACAAAGATGTTCAGCATGTCTCTCAGAACATCATTAACTAATGCCTGAAAACAGCTGGCGCATTGGCGAGACCAAACGGCAGAACCCGGTACTCAAAATGCCCTAACGGAGTGTTAAACGCCGTTTTCCACTCGTCCCCCTCTCTGATGCGCACGAGATGGTAAGCGTTACGAAGGTCCAACTTAGTAAAGCACCTGGCTCCCTGCAGAATCTCGAAGGCTGATGACATAAGGGAAGCGGATAACGATTCTTAACCGTTATGTCATTCAGCCCTCGATAATCCACGCAGGGGCGCAGAGTACCGTCCTTCTTCTTAACAAAAAGAACCCCGCCCCGGCCGGAGAGGAAGAAGGCACTATGGTACCGGCGTCAAGAGACACAGATAAATAATCCTCGAGAGCCTTACGTTCGGGAGCCGACAGAGAGTATAGTCTACCCCGAGGAGGAGTGGTCCCCCGGAAGGAGATCAATACTACAATCATACGACCGGTGAGGAGGAAGGGAGTTGGCTCGGGACCGACTGAAGACCGTGCGCAGATCATGATATTCCTCCGGCACTCCTGTCAAATCGCCAGGTTCCTCCTGAGAAGTGGGGACAGAAGAAATGGGAGGGATGGCAGACATTAAGCACTTCACATGACAAGATACGTTCCAGGATAGGATAGAATTACAAGACCAATTAATAGAAGGATTATGACATACTAGCCAGGGATGACCCAAAACAACAGGTGTGAAAGGTGAATGAAAAATCAAAAAAGAAATAGTCTCACTGTGGTTACCAGATACTGTGAGAGTTAAAGGTAGTGTCTCAAATTTGATACTGGGAAGATGACTACCATCTAAGGCAAACATGGGCGTAGGCTTGTCTAACTGTCTGAAAGGAATGTTATGTTTCCGAACCCATGCTTCGTCCATGAAACAACCCTCAGCCCCAGAGTCAATCAAGGCACTGCATGTAGCACCCGAACCGGTCCAGCGTAGATGGACCGACATAGTAGTACAAGATCTAGATGAAGAGACCTGAGTAGTAGCGCTCACCAGTAGCCCTCCGCTTACTGATGGGCTCTGGCCTCTTACTGGACATGAATTAACAAAATGTCCATCAAATCCATAATAGAGGCACAGGCGGTTGGTGATCCTCCGTTCCCTCTCCTTAGTCGAGATGCGAATCCCTCCCAGCTGCATGGGCTCAGTCTCAGAGCCAGAGGAGGGAGATGGTTGCGATGCGGAGCAGGGAAACACCGTTGATGCGAGCTCTCTTCCACGAGCCTGGTGACGAAGATCTACCCGTCGTTCTATGCGGATGGCGAGAGCAATCAAAGAGTCCACACAGGAAGGAACCTCCCGAGAGAGAATCTCATCTTTAACCACTGTGTGGAGTCCCTCCAGAAAACGAGCGAGCAGCGCCGGCTCGTTCCAGTCACTAGAGGCAGCAAGAGTACGAAACTCTATAGAGTAATCCGTTATGGATCGATCACCTTGGCATAGGGAAGCCAGGACCCTAGAAGCCTCCCCACCAAAAACTGAACGGTCAAAAACCCGAATCATCTCCTCTTTAAAGTTCTGGTAATTGTTAGAACAATCAGCCCTTGCCTCCCAGGTAGCTGTGCCCCACTCTCGGGCCCGGCCAGTAAGGAGTGAAATGACGTAAGCAACCCGAGCTCTCTCTCTAGAGTATGTGTTGGGTTGGAGAGAGAACACAATCTCACACTGGGTGAGAAAGGAGCGGCACTCAGTGGGCTGCCCGGAGTAGCAAGGTGGGTTATTAACCCTAGGTTCTGGAGGCTCGGCAGGCCAGGAAGTAACAGGTGGCACGAGACGAAGACTCTGGAACTGTCCAGAGAGGTCGGAAACCTGAGCGGCCAGGTTCTCCACGGCATGGCGAGCAGCAGACAATTCCTGCTCGTGTCTGCCGAGCATGGCTCCTTGGATCTCGACGGCAGTGTTACGAATCTGTAGTCGCTGGGTCCATTCCTCGGTCGGATCCTTCTGTCATGCAGGTGAATGAGGACCCAAAAGCGACTTGGCGAAAACAGAGTATTTAATCCAGAATAAACTTTACAAAACAAAAAGCATAATACTACACGTAAAGACAAGAACAGACTGGAGACTAGATCGAGAACTGCAGGTTGCCTCGGGAAGGCACTTGAACCTAGCAGACTCAGACACCTGCTCACCACGCAGCATCTGAGGGAAACACGACACGACAGGGCAAAACATAGACACAGCACGGTGAATTATAAATGAGGATCCGACAGGGCAGGTACGGGAAACAAGGAGTGAAATAGGGACTCTAATCAGGGAAAAGGATCGGGAACAGGTGTGGGAAGACTAAATGATGATTAGGGGAATAGGAACAGCTGGGAGCAGGAACGGAACGATAGAGAGAAGAGAGAGCGAGAGAGTGAGAGAGGGAGGGGGAGAGAGAGGGATAGAAAGAGGGAAAGAACCTAATAAGACCAGCAGAGGGAAACGAATAGAATGGGAAGCACAGGGACAAGACATGATAATAAATGACAAAACATGACAACATCACATAACAACACACAACATCACGTAACATCACACATAACATCACATTACACATCACATAACATTATACATAACATCACACAACATTACACATAACATCACATTACACATCACATAACATTATACATAACATTACACAACATTACACATACCATCACATAACATCACACATAACATCACACATAACATCACATTACACAACATTACACAACATTACACATACCATCACCTAACATTATACACAACATCACACATAACATCACACCTAACATTATACATAACATTACACAACATTACACATAACATCACATAACATTACACAACATTACACATACCATCACATAACATCACACATACCATCACATAACATCACACATAACATCACACATAACATCACACATAACATTATACATAACATCACACATAACATTACACATCACATAACATTACACACAACATCACACAATATTATACGTAACAATATACATAACATCACACATAACATCACACATAACATCACACATAACATCACACATAACATCACACATAACATCACACATAACATCCCACATAACATCACACATAACATCACACATAACATCACACATAACATCACACATAACATCACACATAACATCACACACAACACAACATTATACATAACAATATACATAACATCACACCTAACATTACACATAACATCTCACATACCATTACACATAACATCACATTACACAACATTACACAATATTACACATACCATCACATAACATTACACATCACATAACATTACACATCACATAACATTATACATAACATTACACATCACGTAACATTACACATCACGTAACATTACACATCACATAACATTATACATAACATTACACATAACATTACACATAACATTACACATCACATAACATTATACATAACATTACACATAACATTACACATCACATAACATTATACATAACATTACACATCACATAACATTACACATCACATAACATTATACATAACATTACACATCACATAACATTACACATCACATAACATTATACATAACATTACACATAACATTACACATCACATAACATTATACATAACATAACATTACACATAACATTACACATCACATAACATTATACATAACATTACACATCACATAACATTACACATCACATAACATTATACATAACATTACACATAACATTACACATCACATAACATTATACATAACATAACATTATACATAACATTACACATCACATAACATTACACATCACATAACATTATACATAACATTACACATAACATTACACATCACATAACATTACACATCACATAACATTATACATAACATTATACATCACATAACATTATACATAACATAACATTATACATCACATAACATTATACATAACATTACACATCACATAACATTATACATAACATAACATTATACATCACATAACATTACACATCACATAACATTACACATCACATAACATTATACATAACATTACACATAACATTACACATCACGTAACATTACACATCACATAACATTATACATAACATTACACATAACATTACACATCACATAACATTATACATAACATTACACGTAACATTACACATCACATAACATTATACATAACATTACACATCACATAACATTACACATCACGTAACATTACACATCACATAACATTACACATCACATAACATTATACATAACATTACACATAACATTACACATCACATAACATTATACATAACATTACACATAACATAACATTACACATCACATAACATTACACATCACATAACATTACACATCACATAACATTACACATCACATAACATTATACATAACATTACACATCACATAACATTATACATAACATTACACATAACATTATACATTAAATTACACATCACATAACACATCACATAACATTATACATCACATAACATTATACATCACATAACATTACACATCACATAACATTATACATAACATTATACATCACATAACATTACACATCACATAACATTATACATAACATTATACATCACATAACATTACACATCACATAACATTATACATAACATTACACATAACATTACACATCACATAACATTATACATAACATAACATTATACATCACATAACATTACACATCACATAACATTATACATAACATTACACATAACATTATACATCACATAACATTACACATCACATAACATTATACATAACATTACACATAACATTACACATCACATAACATTACACATCACATAACATTATACATAACATTACACATAACATTACACATCACATAACATTACACATCACATAACATCATACATAACATTATACATAACATTACACATCACATAACATTATACATCACATAACATTATACATCACATAACATTATACATAACATTACACATAACATTACACATCACATAACATTACACATCACATAACATTATACATAACATTACACATCACATAACATTATACATAACATTACACATCACATAACATTATACATAACATTACACATCACATAACATTATACATAACATTATACATAACATTACACATCACATAACATTATACATAACATTACACATAACATAACATTATACATCACATAACATTATACATCACATAACATTATACATAACATTACACATAACATAACATTACACATCACATAACATTATACATAACATTACACATAACATTACACATCACATAACATCATACATAACATTACACATCACATAACATTACACATAACATTACACATCACATAACATTATACATAACATCACATAACATAACATCACATAACATTATACATCACATAACATTACACATCACATAACATTATACATAACATAACATTATACATCACATAACATTATACATCACATAACATTACACATCACATAACATTACACATCACATAACATTATACATCACATAACATTACACATAACATTACACATCACATAACATTACACATCACATAACATTATACATCACATAACATTACACATAACATTACACATCACATAACATTATACATAACATTATACATAACATTATACATCACATAACATTATACATAACATTATACATCACATAACATTATACATCACATAACATTACACATAACATAACATTACACATAACATCACATAACATTATACATAACATTACACATCACATAACATTACACATAACATAACATTACACATAACATTACACATCACATAACATTACACATAACATCACATAACATTACACATCACATAACATTACACATAACATAACATTATACATAACATTACACATCACATTATACATAACATAACATTATACATAACATTATACATAACATTACACATCACATTATACATAACATAACATTACACATCACATTATACATAACATAACATTACACATAACATTACACATCACATTATACATAACATAACATTACACATCACATTATACATAACATAACATTACACATAACATAACATTATACATAACATTACACATCACATTACACATCACATTATACATCACATAACATTACACATAACATAACATTATACATAACATTACACATCACATTATACATAACATAACATTACACATCACATTATACATAACATAACATTACACATAACATTACACATAACATTACACATCACATAACATTACACATAACATCACATAACATTACACATCACATAACATTATACATAACATTATACATAACATTACACATAACATAACATTATACATAACATTATACATAACATTACACATCACATAACATTATACATAACATTACACATCACATTATACATAACATAACATTACACATAACATTACACATCACATTATACATAACATAACATTATACATAACATTATACATAACATTACACATAACATTACACATCACATAACATTACACATAACATTACACATCACATTACACATAACATTACACATAACATTACACATCACATTATACATAACATTACACATAACATTACACATAACATTATACATAACATTATACATAACATTATACATAACATTACACATCACATAACATTATACATCACATTACACATCACATAACATTATACATCACATTACACATCACATAACATTATACATCACATAACATTACACATCACATAACATTATACATAACATTACACATCACATAACATTACACATCACATAACATTATACATCACATAACATTACACATCACATAACATTATACATAACATTATACATAACATTACACATAACATAACATTACACATAACATTATACATAACATTACACATCACATAACATTACACATAACATTATACATAACATTATACATAACATTACACATAACATTACACATCACATAACATTACACATCACATTATACATAACATTACACATAACATTACACATCACATAACATTACACATAACATTATACATAACATTACACATAACATAACATTATACATAACATTACACATCACATAACATTACACATAACATTATACATAACATTACACATAACATTACACATCACATAACATTACACATCACATTATACATAACATTACACATAACATTACACATCACATAACATTACACATCACATTATACATAACATTACACATAACATTACACATAACATAACATTATACATAACATAACATTATACATAACATTACACATCACATAACATTATACATAACATTACACATAACATTACACATAACATTATACATAACATTACACATAACATTATACATAACATAACATTATACATAACATTACACATCACATAACATTACACATAACATTATACATAACATTACACATAACATTACACATCACATAACATTACACATAACATTACACATCACATAACATTACACATAACATTATACATAACATTATACATAACATTACACATCACATAACATTACATCACATAACATTATACATAACATTACACATAACATTATACATAACATAACATTATACATAACATAACATTATACATAACATTACACATCACATAACATTATACATAACATTACACATAACATTATACATAACATTACACATAACATTATACATAACATTACACATAACATAACATTATACATAACATAACATAACATTATACATCAATCACATTACACATCACATAACATTACACATCACATAACATTACACATCACATAACATTACACATCACATAACATTATACATAACATTACACATAACATTACACATCACATAACATTACACATCACATAACATTATACATCACATAACATTATACATAACATTACACATAACATTACATAACATAACATTACATTACATAACATTACACACAACATTACATAACATAACATTATACATAACATTACATAACATAACATTACATTACATAACATTACACACAACATTACATAACATTACATAACATCACATAACATTACATAACATCACACATAACGTCATATATGTGACCGACCGGCTCAAATCGGTCATATGTATAAAAATGTGAAATGGTGTTTTTACATTGGATAAAAGTAGAGATTCAGAGCTACAAAATGGTATATCATACACTACATTTGAGGAACATTGGGAAAGTCATTTTCCTTTGAAAGTTGATGAACTTGTAAAACTCACTTTTGAGAAAATGGCCTTTGGATGTTTTTGTACTAATATTGGAGAGCTCTTCTTTGTGTTCACCCATTCAGCATTGTTCACACCCTCTTAAGCTTTAGCCCACCCATCTCTTTATCCTACCTCGTAACACGTGATCCAAGTGTACTTTTTAAAATGTATTTTTAATTTGATTTATTTCACCTTTATTTAACCAGGTAGGCCAGTTGAGAACAAGTTCTCATTTACAACTCCGACCTGATCAAGCAAGGCAGTGCGACACAGAGTTAGTTACACATGAAATAAACAAACGTACAGTCAATAATACAAGAGAAAAAATCTATACACAGTGTGTGCAAATGAGGTAAGATTAGGGAGGTAAGGCAATAAATACGCCGTAGTGGCGAAGTCATTACAATTGAGTGATAGATGTGCAGAAGATGAATATGCAAGTAGAAATACTGGGGTGCAAAGGAGAAAATAAATAAATAACAGTATGGGGATGAGGTAGTTGAATGGGCTATTTACAGATGGGCTATGTACAGGTGCAATGATCTGTGAGCTGCTCTGACAGCTGATGCTTAAAGTTTGTGAGGGAGATAGAGTCTCCAGCTTCAGTGATTTTTGCAGTTCGTTCCAGTCATTGGCAGCAGAGAACTGGAAGGAAATGCAGCCAAAGGAGAAATTGGCTTTGGGGGTGACCAGTGAAATATACCTGTTGTTGAGCTGAGATAAGGCTGGGCTTTACCTAGCAAAGACTTATAGATGACCTGGGTGGGTCTGGCGACGAATATGTAGCGAGGGCCAGCTGACAAGAGCATACAGGTCCCAGTGGTGGGTGGTATATGGGGCTTTGGTGACAAAACGGATGGCACTGTGATAGACTGCATCCAGTTTGCTGAGTAGAGTGTTGGAGGTTATTTTGTAAATTACATAGCCGAAGTTGAGGATCGGTAGGATGGTCAGTTTTACAAGGGTATGTTTGGCAGCGTGAGTGAAGGAGGCTTTGTTGTGAAATAGAATGCCGATTCTAGATTTAATTTTGGATTGGAGATGTTTAATATGAATCTGGAAGGAGAGTTTATAGTCTAGCCAGAGACCTAGGTATTTACAGATTACTGCATCTGTACATAGCCCATCTGTACATAGCCCATCCAACTACCTCATCCCCATACTATTATTTATCTTGCACCCCAGTATCTCTACTTGCATACTCATCCTCTGCACATCTATCACTCCAGTGTTTAATTGCTATATTGTAATTATTTCGCCATTACGGCCTGTTTATTGCCTTTCCTCCCTTATCCTACCTCATTTACACACACTGTTGTGTTATTGTTTGTTTATTCCATGTGTAACTCTGTTTTGTTTGTGTCGCACTGCTTTGCTTTATCTTGATCAGGTCGGCCTACCTGGTTAAATAAAGGAGAAATAAAATGTTAAAAAGTTGTGGGTGTGTCCAGGCTTGGCCCTCACTGACCAGTGAGGATGTGCTCCAAAGTGAAACATGATGGTTGCTTCAAGTTGTGTATTTTCAGTCTTGTATGTATTGCCTTGGAATCAACTCCAAATCCAATGTTAGTCCATTATAGTTTGTTAATTGGCTTACAGAAACAAAATGTAGATCTATCTTTCCTTAATATGTTGACTTGAACCTGTTTTCAGTCCACATTGTTCTATGTAATCATGTCTTCAATGTGGAAATATATACATAGAATTTGCACTGATATAGAGGCTAGGCCCACTGTAAATTGCATTATGGCTCAGCATGGACGTGCACAATGTTGTCAATAAGCAAAAAGAGAGCGAGTAATTTGAATCAAATTCTTAACCAAACTAAGCAACTAGTTTTAAACACACTTACAGGCACCATCATTTCTCCTCTCCTGGCTTTATAATATTAAAACAACTATGAAGGGTTTTACACACATCCAAACTTGTCACCATAGCTGGACATAGAGAGGGTTTTATGTCCAAAACAGGACCTGCATGGCTAAAATAATGTGGGCCTGCCCACAAATCAAATCAAATCAAATCAAATCAATGCATAGATAAAAAGGCAAATCACTTTTGTATTTGAATGGTGATGAAGATTTATTTATATTTGTCTCAGGAGACAAACCCTTTATCAACAGTCTTGACTACTTCACAATTGCTTTGGGCAGACAAAAAGGCCTTCATTGAGAAGACGGGAGTCTATGCTTGGGTTTAAATCAAAATGGTAAAAAACATGATTTAAATTGTTTTTTTCTAAATACAAAGTATGCATGCACCAAAAGCACATTAGTCTTGTTCCATCTTCATATGGACATTGTGCATCACAGCTGAATAGGATGTTTTACACCTTTTACACCTGCATTGTTTGCTGTTTGGGGTTTTAGGCTGGGTTTCTGTACAGCACTTTGAGATATCAGCTGACGTACGAAGGGCTATATAAATAAATTTGATTTGATTTGATTTTAATTTATTTTCTAATTGTTTTAATTGATTTTGTAATTGTTTTAATTGATTTTCTAATTGTTTTCATTGATTTTCTAATTGTTTTAATTGATTTTCTAATTGCTTTAATTTATTTTCTAATTGTTTTAATTTATTTTCTAATTGTTTTAATTGAACCTTTATTTAACTAGGCAACTCAGTTAAGAACAAATTCTCATTTACAATGACGGCCTTCCCCGGCCAAACCCGGCCTACCCCGGCCAAACCCGGACGACGCTGGGCCAATTGTGCGCCCTATGGGACTCCCAATCACGGTCGGCTGTGATTCTGCCTGGATTCGTTTCCGCTGTCATAATTTATGACATAACCAACTGTTGCCACTAGAACCTGCTTTTGGTTGGTTTTAAAAAGCCCTGTAAGCGCTGCCTGAAATTAGCACTTTGGATCATGTTTTTAAGGACACATCTCAAATATTTCCACCCCTCCCATCTGAGCGCAGGTCAAGCTGATATAAGACAGGCATATTGCTGAACCTGGGCTGGAAAATGCCAGTGCGAATGTATTTACATGCCCAAATTGCAAACTAAAGTGCGTTTGACAATATCACTGGAAACACCAGCCGAAAATAGAGCCCTATGTCTGATATTTGTCTCAAATGTTGTTACTCCTGATACTGTCTTGGTTGGACCTGGTCTCTCTTGAAAAATAGATTTGATCTCAATAACACTAACCTGGATAAATAAATAATACTTGTTTAATTAAAATAAAAACGGTCTCTAACCCTTTCCCTCTCTGTCTTACCCTAACCCTCTCTGTCTCTAACCCTCTCTGTCTTACCCTAACCCTCTCTGTCTCTAACCCCCCCTTCTCTAACCCTCTCTGTCTTACCCTAACCCTCTCTGTCTCTAACCCTCTCTGTCTTCCCCTAACCCTCTCTGTTTCTAACCCTCTCTGTCTCTAACCCTTTCTGTCTCTAACCCTCTCTGTCTCTAACCCTCTCTGTCTCTAACCCTCTCTGTCTTACCCTAACCCTCTCTGTCTTACCCTAACCCTCTCTGTCTCTAACCCTCTCTGTCTTACCCTAACCCTCTCTGTCTCTAACCCTCTCTGTCTCTAACCCTCTCTGACTCTAATCCTCTCTGTCTTACCCTAACCCTCTCTGTCTTACCCTAACCCTCTCTGTCTTACCCTAACCCCTCTGTCTCTAACCCCTCTCTCTCTAACCCTCTCTGTCTCTAACCCTCTCTGTCTAACCCTCTCTGTCTCTAACCCTCTCTGTCTTACCCTAACCCGCTCTGTCTCTAACCCTAACCCTCTCTGTCTCTAACCCTCTCTGTCTCTAACCCTCTCTGTCTTACTAACCCTCTCTGTCTCTAACCCTCTCTGTCTCTAACCCTCTCTGTCTTACCCTAACCCTCTCTGTCTAACCCTAACCCTCTCTGTCTAACCCTCTCTGTCTCAACCCTCTCTGTCTTACCCTAACCCTCTCTGTCTAACCCTAACCCTCTCTGTCTCCAACCATCTCTGTCTCTAACCCTCTCTGTCTCTAACCCTCTCTGTAGAAGTCTGAGTCTCTGCGTTCTCCCGACATTGCCCAGAGGACCCTGTTCCTGCTGGATGAGGTTTCGAAGAAGAGATGCCTATTTGAAAAGGATCAGGCAGCCGCTCCGTGCAGCTCTGGGGTTCTCAGACAGGAACCTCGCAGATTCGCGTCTGGAATCTCCGACCGCATCAACCGCTGGGTCAGCAAGACCAACAGACCTGGTGGCTCTGCCCACAAACCCATGGTGAGTACATAGCCCCTCCTACAACTAACTCCACCCACAGACCAAATAGCCCCTCCCACTTATTCACTAGGGTTCCCATAACATTACTAGCTCCTCCTACAACCCCACAGTGTGGCAGAACACTCAGACAACCATCGTACCACGTTTCAGGAATTAGGTCAATTCAGGAAGTTAATTAAAGTTGCCATAGAATGTTATCTGCTTTTATGGATGTGATGGATGATGGCACTAAGCCAAAAGTGGTTTAATGATAAAGGTTATTACCAGGTCTAACCGCTAGATCACAGCTTTATCAGTGCAGCACTAGGGATCCCTGTCTCTGCTCTGACTGTGGATACAGACAGACACACACACGCAGACAGACACACATACACTGACTGACTGACTGACATGTGAAGCGTGTAAGCTGGTGTCTTCACTTGGCCCAACACAGCTCTATCCTCTATGGTGTCTGCACTTGGCCCAACACAGCTAAATCCTCTATGGTGTCTGCACTTGGCCCAATACAGCTCCATCCTCTATGGTGTCTGCACTTGGCCCAACACAGCTCCATCCTCTATGGTGTCTGCACTTGGCCCAACACAGCTCCATCCTCTATGGTGTCTGCACTTGGCCCAACACAGCTCCATCCTCTATGGTGTCTGCACTTGGCCCAACACAGTTCTATCCTCTATGGTGTCTGCACTTGGCCCAACACAGCTAAATCCTCTATGGAGCCTGCACTTGGCCCAACACAGCTCCATCCTCTATGGTGTCTGCACTTGGCCCAACACAGCTCTATCCTCTATGGTGTCTGCACTTGGTCCAACACAGCTCCATCCTCTATGGTGTCTGCACTTGGCCCAACACAGCTCCATCCTCTATGGTGTCTGCACTTGGCCCAACACAGCTCTCACCTCTATGGTGTCTGCACTTGGCCCAACACAGCTCTATCCTCTATGGTGTCTCCACTTGGCCCAACACAGCTCCATCCTCTATGGTGTCTGCACTTGGCCCAACACAGCTCTATCCTCTATGGTGTCTGCACTTGGCCCAACACAGCTCTATCCTCTATGGTGTCTGCACTTGGCCCAACACAGCTCTATCCTCTATGGTGTCTGCACTTGGCCCAACACAGCTCTATTCTCTATGGTGTCTGTACTTGGCCCAACACAGCTCCATCCTCTATGGTGTCTGCACTTGGCCCAACACAGCTCCATCCTCTATGGTGTCTGTACTTGGCCGAACACAGCTCTATCCTCTATGGTGTCTGCACTTGGCCCAACACAGCTCCATCCTCTATGGTGTCTGCACTTGGCCCAACACAGCTCCATCCTCTATGGTGTCTGCACTTGGCCCAACACAGCTCTATCCTCTATGGTGTCTGCACTTGGCCCAACACAGCTCCATCCTCTATGGTGTCTGCACTTGGCCCAACACAGCTCTCACCTCTATGGTGTCTGCACTTGGCCCAACACAGCTCTATCCTCTATGGTGTTTCTCCACTTGGCCCAACACAGCTCCATCCTCTATGGTGTCTGCACTTGGCCCAACACAGCTCTATCCTCTATGGTGTCTGCACTTGGCCCAACACAGCTCCATCCTCTATGGTGTCTGCACTTGGCCCAACACAGCTCTATCCTCTATGGTGTCTGCACTTGGCCCAACACAGCTCTATCCTCTATGGTGTCTGCACTTGGCCCAACACAGCTCTATCCTCTATGGTGTTTCTCCACTTGGCCCAACACAGCTCCATCCTCTATGGTGTCTGCACTTGGCCCAACACAGCTCCATCCTCTATGGTGTCTGCACTCTCTATCCTCTATGGTGTCTGCACTTGGCCCAACACAGCTCTATCCTCTATGGTGTCTGCACTTGGCCCAACACAGCTCCATCCTCTATGGTGTCTGCACTTGGCCCAACACAGCTCCATCCTCTATGGTGTCTGCACTTGGCCCAACACAGCTCTCACCTCTATGGTGTCTGCACTTGGCCCAACACAGCTCTATCCTCTATGGTGTCTGCACTTGGCCCAACACAGCTCCATCCTCTATGGTGTCTGCACTTGGCCCAACACAGCTCTATCCTCTATGGTGTCTGCACTTGGCCCAACACAGATCTATCCTCTATGGTGTCTGCACTTGGCCCAACACAGCTCCATCCTCTATGGTGTCTTCACTTGGCCCAACACAGCTCCATCCTCTATGGTGTCTTCACTTGGCCCAACACAGCTCCATCCTCTAGGATGAATCGGTGCTGAGTGGACAGAATCACAATCTCTCTCTCTCTCTCTCTCTCTCTCTCTCTCTCTCTCTCGCTCTCGCTCTCGCTCTCTCTCTCGCTCTCGCTCTCGCTCTCGCTCTCTCTCTCTCTCTCTAGGATCTGCATCATGTTAATATCCCCAGTAAGCGGAGTGCGTTTGAGAGTGCAGGGGAGGACAGCTCTCCTAACCCAAACCACCACACCAAGGTCGATAAGTGAAGAAGGACTCAATGTAAACGTCCAATTTACAGTTGAAAAGTACATACAGCTTGAGGTAGGGAGAAAGAAAGATGTGGAGGAGGGGAGGAAAGGAGAGGTTAGAGGCAGGTGATTATTTCAACACTTTTAAAGGTGACTGACCCTAGCCTGATTCAGGGAGTTTTGGGATTGTAATTTTAATAAGGTGAATCTTTCTGAACTGCCATAAAATGACTCTAATAGCTATGCCAATGCTCTCTTAATCTGTCTCAAACATAACCCTAATCCTACCATATTAAATCCCATACCCCCTAGCCCCTAAACATAACTCCTAAGAATGTGTCTAACCTTTAACCCTAAATAAAACATTTTATATCAACACTTTATATCCTCCTGGTCTTTATATTTATTTATTTATTTAACCTTTATTTAACTAGGCAAGTCAGTAAAGAAAACATTTCAAATGAAGGCCTACCAAAAGGGCTAAAGGCCTCCTGCTTGGGCTGGGGATTCAAATTAATTTAATAAAAAATAGGACATAACACACAACGCAACAAGAGAGACAACACAACACTACATAAAGAGAGACCTAAGACAACATAGCATGGCAGCAACACAACATAACACAGCATGGCAGCAGCACAACATGTCAACACAGCATGGTAGCAACACAACATAACACAGCATGGCAGCAACACAACATAACACAGCATGGTAGCAACACAACATGTCAACACAGCATGGCAGCAACACAACATAACACAGCATGGTAGCAGCACAACATGTCAACACAGCATGGCAGCAACACAACATAACACAGCATGGTAGCAGCACAACATGTCAACACAGCATGGCAGCAACACAACATAACACAGCATGGCAGCAACACAACATAACACAGCATGGTAGCAGCACAACATGTCAACACAGCATGGCAGCAACACAACATAACACAGCATGGCAGCAACACAACATAACACAGCATGGCAGCAACACAACATAACACAGCATGGTAGCAGCACAACATGTCAACACAGCATGGCAGCAACACAACATAGCAGCACAACATGTCAACACAGCATGGCAGCAACACAACATAACACAGCATGGTAGCAGCACAACATGTCAACACAGCATGGCAGCAACACAACATAACACAGCATGGTAGCAGCACAACATGTCAACACAGCATGGCAGCAACACAACATAACACAGCATGGCAGCAACACAACATAACACAGCATGGTAGCAGCACAACATGTCAACACAGCATGGCAGCAACACAACATAACACAGCATGGTAGCAACACAACATAACACAGCATGGTAGCAGCACAACATAACACAGCATGGTAGCAACACAACATAACACAGCATGGTAGCAACACAACATAACACAGCATGGTAGCAACACAACATAACACAGCATGGCAGCAGCACAACATGCATGGCAGCAGCACAACATAACACAGCATGGCAGCAACACAGCATAGCAGCACAACATAACACAGCATGGCAGCAACACAACATAACACAGCATGGTAGCAGCACAACATAACACAGCATGGTAGCAACACAACATAACACAGCATGGTAGCAACACAACATAACACAGCATGGTAGCAACACAACATAACACAGCATGGTAGCAACACAACATAACACAGCATGGTAGCAACACAACATAACACAGCATGGTAGCAACACAACATAACACAGCATGGTAGCAACACAACATAACACAGCATGGTAGCAGCACAACATGTCAACAAATGGTAGCAAAACAAAATGGCATCAGCACAACATGGTAGCAGCACAAAACAGGGTACAAACATTATTTTGCACAGACAACAGCACAAAGGGCAAGAAGGTAGAGACAACAATGCATCACGCAAAGCATCCACAACTGTCAGTAAGAGTGTCCATGATTGAGTCTTTGAATGAAGAGATTGAGAAAACTGTCTAGTTTGACTGTTTGTTGCAGCTCCATCCAGTCGCTAGCTGAAGCAAACTGAAAAGAGGAGCAACCCAGGGATGTGTGTGCTTTGGGGACCTTTAACAGAATGTGACTGGCAGAACGGGTGTTGTATGTGGAGGATGAGGGCTGCAGTAGATATCTCAGATAGGGGGGAGTGAACAGGTGTTGTATGTGGAGGATGAGGGCTGCAGTAGATATCTCAGATAGGGGGGAGTGAACAGGTGTTGTATGTGGAGGATGAGGGCTGCAGGTATCTCAGATTGAACAGGTGTTGTATGTGGAGGATGAGGGCTGCAGTAGGTATCTCAGATAGGGGGAGTGAACAGGTGTTGTATGTGGAGGATGAGGGCTGCAGTAGGTATCTCAGATAGGGGGGAGTGAGGCCTAAGAGGGTTTAATAAATAAGCATCAACCAGTGGGTCTTGCGACGGGTATACAGAGATGACCAGTTTACAGAGGAGTATAGAGTGCAGTGATGTGTCCTATAAGGAGCATTGGTGGCAAATCTGATGGCCGAAAGGTAAAGAATATCTAGCCACTCGAGCACCCTAACCTGCCGATCTATAAATTATGTCTCCGTAATCGAGCATGTGTAACGGATGTGAAATGGCTAGCTTAGTTAGCGGTGCGCGCTAAATAGCGTTTCAATCGGTGACGTCACTTGCTCTGAGACCTTGAAGTAGTAGTTCCTCTTGCTCTGCAAGGGCCATGGCTTTTGTGGAGCGATGGGTAACGATGCTTCGTGGGTAACTGTTGTTGATGTGTGCAGAGGGTCCCTGGTTCGCGCCCGGGTATGGGCGAGGGGACGGTCTAAAGTTATACTGTTACACACGGATAGGATGGTCATCTGAATCAGGGTTAGTTTGGCAGCTGGGGTGAAAGAGGAGTGATTTATGATAGAGGAAACCAAGTCTAGATTTAACTTTAGCCTGCAGCTTTAATATGTGCTGAGAGAAGGACAGTGTACCGTCTAGCCATACTCCCAAGTGCTTGTATGAGGTGAGTACTTCAAGCTCTAAACAGTTAGAGGTAGTAATCACACCTGTGGGGAGAGGGGCATTCTTCTTACCAAACCACAAGACCTTTGTTTTGGAGGTGTTCAGAACAAGGTTAAGGGAAGAGAAAGCTTGTTGGACACTAAGAAAGCTTTGTTGTAGAGCATTTAACACAAAATCTGGAGAGGGGCCAGCTGAGTATAAGACTAGCCTGAGCTATGTTGATGTAAATTGAGAGGAGTGTGGGGCCTAGGATCGAGCCTTGGGGTACTCCCTTGGTGACAGGCAGTGGCTGAGACAGCAGATGTTCTGACTTTATACACTGCACTCTTTGAGAGAGGTAGTTAGCAAACCAGGCCAAAGACCCCTCAGAGACACCAATACTCCTTAGCCGGCCCACAATAATGGAATGGTCTACCGTATCAAAATCTGCGGCCAAGTCAATAAAAATAGCAGGACAACATTGTTTAGAACCAAGGGCAATGGTGACATCATTGAGGACCTTTTTAAGGTTGCAGTGACATATCCATAACCTGAGTGGAAACCAGATTGCTTACCAGAGAGAATACTATAGACATCTAGAAAGCCAGTCAGTTGATTATTGACAAGTTTTTCCAACACTTTTGATGAACAGGGCAAAATAGAAATGGGCCTTTAACAGTTAACATCAGATTGATCTCCCCCTTTAAATAAAGGACGAACTGTGGCTGCCTTCCAAGCACTGGGAACCTCCCCAGAAAGGAGAGACAGGTTAAACAGGTCAGAGACAGGCTTGGTGATGATAGGGGCAGCAACCGTAAAGAAGAAAGGAGAGACAGGTTAAACAGGTCAGAGACAGGCTTGGTGATGATGGGGGCAACAACCGTAAAAAAGAAAGGTTAAAAAGGTCAGACAGGCTTGGTGATGATAGGGGCAACCTTAAAGAAGAAAGGAGAGACAAAAAGGTCAGAGACTTGGTGAAAGAAGAAGAAAGGAGAGACAGGTTATAAAGGTCAGAGACAGGCTTGGTGATGATGGGGGCAGCAACCGTAAAGAAGAAAGGAGAGACAGGCTTGGTGATGATAGGGGCAGCAACCTTAAAGAAGAAAGGAGAGACAGGTTATAAAGGTCAGAGACAGGCTTGGTGATGATAGGGGCAGCAACCTTAAAGAAGAAAGGAGAGACAGGTTAAAAAGGTCAGAGACAGGCTTGGTGATGATAGGGGCAGCAACCTTAAAGAAGAAAGGAGAGACAGGTTAAAAAGGTCAGAGACAGGCTTGGTGATGATAGGGGCAGCAACCTTAAAGAAGAAAGGAGAGACAGGTTAAACAGGTCAGAGACAGGCTTGGTGATGATAGGGGCAGCAACCGTAAAGAAGAAAGGAGAGACAGGCTTGGTGATGATAGGGGCAGCAACCTTAAAGAAGAAAGGAGAGACAGGTTAAAAAGGTCAGAGACAAGCTTGGTGATGATAGGGGCAACAACCTTAAAGAAGAAAGGAGAGACAGGTTAAAAAGGTCAGAGACAGGCTTGGTGATGATAGGGGCAGCAACCGTAAAGAAGAAAGGAGAGACAGGCTTGGTGATGATAGAAACCTTAAAGAAGAAAGGAGAGACAGGTTAAAAAGGTCAGAGACAAGCTTGGTGATGATAGGGGCAACAACCTTAAAGAAGAAAGGAGAGACAGGTTAAAAAGGTCAGGAACAAGCTTGGTGATGATAGGGGCAGCAACCTTAAAGAAGAAAGGAGAGACAGGTTAAAAAGGTCAGAGACAGGCTTGGTGATGATAGGGGCAGCAACCTTAAAGAAGACAGGAGAGACAGGCTTGGTGATGATAGGGGCAGCAACCTTAAAGAAGACAGAGATTAAAAAGGTCAGAGATAGGGCTTTGGTGAGGGAAGTTAAGAAAGCAAAGGCTAGCTTTTTCAAACAGAAATTTGCATCCTGCAGCACAAACTCCAAAAGTTCTGGGACACTGTAAAATCCCTGCAGAATAAGAGCACCACCCTACTAGCTGCACTGAGGCTAGGAAACACTGTCACCACAGATAAATCCACTATAATTGAGAATTTCAATAAGCATTGTTCTACGGCTGGCCATGCTTTCCACCTGGCCACACCTACCCTGGTAAACACCCCTGCACCTTCCACAGTAACTCGCCCAAGCCTCCCCATTTCTCCTCCATTTCTCCTTCACCCAAATCCAGATAGCTGATGTTCTGAAAGAGCTGCAAAATCTGGACCCCTACAAATCAGCAGGGCTTGACAATCTGAACCCTCTCTTTCGAAATTGTTGAAACCCCTTTTACTAGCTTGTTCCATCTCTCGTATCGTCTGAGATCCCCAAAGATTGGAAAGCTGCTGCGGTCATCCTCTTCAAAGGGGGAAACACTCTAGACCCAAACTGCTACATACCTATATCTATCTTATCCTGCCTTTCTAAGGTCTTCGAACGCAAAGTTAACAAACCCACCGTACCTTCTCCACTATGCAATCTGGTTTCTGAGCTGGTATTGGGTGCACCTCAGCCACGCTCAAGTTCCAAAACGATATCATAACCGCCATCAATCAGAGACAATACTGTGCAGCTGTATTCATCGACCTGGCCAAGGCTTTCGACTCTTTCAATCACCACATTCTTATCGGCAGATTCAACAACCTTAGTTTCTCAAATGACTGCCTTACCTGGTTCACCAACTACTTCTCAGACAGAGTTTGGTGTGTCAAATCGGAGGGCCTGTTGTCCGGACTTCTGGCAGTCTCTATGGGGGTGACACAGGGTTCAATTCTCGGGCCGACTCTTCTCTGTATACATCAATGATGTCGCTCTTGCTGCAGGTGATTCTCTGATCCACCTCTATGCAGACGACACCATTCTGTATACTTCTGGCCTTTCTGGCCTTTCTTTGGACACTGTGTTAACAAACCCCAGACGAGCTTCAATGCCATTCAACTCTCCTTCCATGGCCTCCAATTGCTCTTAAATGCAAGTAAATGAATGCTCTTCAACCGATCGCTGCCCGCACCTGCTCGCCCGTCCAGCATCACTACTCTGGACGGTTCTGACTTAGAATATGTGGATAAGTACAAATACCTAGGTGTCTGGTTAGACTGTAAACTCTCCTTCCAGACTCACATTAAGCATCTCCAATCCAAAATCAAATCTAGAATCAGCTTCCTATTTTGGAACAAAGCATCCTTCACTCATGCTGCCAAACATACCCTCGTAAAACTGACTATCCTGCCGATCCTTGACTTCGGCGATGTCATTTACAAAATAGTCTCAGCAAATTGGATGCAGTCTATCACAGTGCCATCTGTTTTGTCACCAAAGCCCCATATACTACCCACCACTGCGACCTGTATGCTCTCATTGGCTGGACCCCACTTCATTCTCGTCGTCAAACCCACTGGCTCCAGGTCATCTATAAGTCTTAGCTAGGTAAAGCCTCGCCTTATCTCAGCTCACTGGTCACCATAGCAGCACCCACCCATAGCACGTGCTCCAGCAGGTACATCTCACTGGTCACCACCAAAACCAATTCCTCCTTTGGCCGCCTTTCCTTCAAGTTCTCTGCTGCCAATGACTGGAACGAATTGCAAAAATCACTGAAGCTGGAGACCCATCTCCCTCACTAACATTAAGCACCAGCTGTCAGAGCAGCTCACATATCACTGCACCTGTACATAACCCATCTGTAAAGAGCCATCCAACTACATCATCCCCATACTGTTATTTATTATGTATTGATTTGTTGCTCCTTTGCACCCCAGTATCTCTACTTGCATATTTATCTTTTGCACATTTCTCACTCCAGTAATTGCTAAATTGTCATTATTTTGCCACTATGGCCTATTTATTGCCTCCCTCCCTTATCTTACCTCACACTGTATACTTTTCCTCTTTTGTGTTATTAACTGTATGTTTTTATTTCATTTATTCTTGATGTCCCCTTTATTTAACCAGGTAGGCTAGTTGAGAACACCTTTATTTAACCAGGTAGGCTAGTTGAGAACACCTTTATTTAACCAGGTAGGCTAGTTGAGAACACCTTTATTTAACCAGGTAGGCCAGTTGAGAACACCTTTATTTAACCAGGTAGGCTAGTTGAGAACACCTTTATTTAACCAGGTAGGCCAGTTGAGAACACCTTTATTTAACCAGGTAGGCTAGTTGAGAACACCTTTATTTAACCAAGTAGGCTAGTTGAGAACACCTGTATTTAACCAGGTAGGCTAGTTGAGAACACCTTTATTTAACCAGGTAGGCTAGTTGAGAACACCTTTATTTAACCAGGTAGGCCAGTTGAGAACACCTTTATTTAACCAAGTAGGCTAGTTGAGAACACCTGTATTTAACCAGGTAGGCCAGTTGAGAACACCTTTATTTAACCTAGTAGGCTAGTTGAGAACACCTTTATTTAACCAAGTAGGCTAGTTGAGAACACCTGTATTTAACCAGGTAGGCTAGTTGAGAACACCTTTATTTAACCAGGTAGGCCAGTTGAGAACACCTTTATTTAACCAAGTAGGCTAGTTGAGAACACCTGTATTTAACCAGGTAGGCTAGTTGAGAACACCTTTATTTAACCAGGTAGGCCAGTTGAGAACACCTTTATTTAACCAAGTAGGCTAGTTGAGAACACCTTTATTTAACCAAGTAGGCTAGTTGAGAACACCTTTATTTAACCAAGTAGGCTAGTTGAGAACACCTGTATTTAACCAGGTAGGCCAGTTGAGAACACCTTTATTTAACCAAGTAGGCTAGTTGAGAACACCTTTATTTAACCAGGTAGGCTAGTTGAGAACACCTTTATTTAACCAGGTAGGCCAGTTGAGAACACCTTTATTTAACCAGGTAGGCTAGTTGAGAACACCTTTATTTAACCAAGTAGGCTAGTTGAGAACACCTGTATTTAACCAGGTAGGCTAGTTGAGAACACCTTTATTTAACCAGGTAGGCCAGTTGAGAACACCTTTATTTAACCAGGTAGGCTAGTTGAGAACACCTTTATTTAACCAGGTAGGCCAGTTGAGAACACCTTTATTTAACCAAGTAGGCTAGTTGAGAACACCTGTATTTAACCAGGTAGGCTAGTTGAGAACACCTTTATTTAACCAGGTAGGCTAGTTGAGAACACCTTTATTTAACCAGGTAGGCTAGTTGAGAACACCTTTATTTAACCAGCTAGGCTAGTTGAGAACAAGTTCTCATTTACAACTGCGACCTGGCCAAGATAAAGCAAAGCAGTTGGACACATACAACAACACATGGAATAAACAAACATACAGTAGGAAAAAAAGTATATATACAGTGTGTGCAAATGAATATTTAAATACAGTCTGGGGATGAGGTAGTTGGATGGTTTTTCCTTTTGTTGTAATAGTTGTTATGGGGAGGGGGGAGGTTTGTGGGTGAACAATTTCGTGGTATCCAATTGGTAGTTGCAGTCTTGTCTCATCGCTGCAACTCCCATATGGACTCAGGAGAGGCGAGGGTCGAGAGCAATGTGTCCTCCGAAACACGACCCAACCAAGCCGCACTGCTTCTTGACACAATGCCTGCTTAACCCGTAAGCCAGCCGCACCAATGTTTCAGAGGAAACACCTGGCGACCATGTCAGCGTGCATGCGCCCGGGCCCGCCACAGGGGTCACTAGAGCACGATGGGTGCTTCCTGGGTGCACTGTATATTCATGTCTGTCAAGTTTATGTTTAATGCTAAATATAATTCCATTGAATTGTTGTTATATCGTGAAAGGAAACTATAAAAACTATAATTACAACAAAGAAAAAGCCAACTGAAAGTCCTGAAAAGCCTTCTCTATATTGCTCTGCAATAAATAAATGTGTCATCAGCATACAGATGGAGATTTCTTACCCATTATCATTTATAACCTGTGTAAAAAGGATGTAACCTAAAATGTATCCATTTGTAAGCCTTCTAAACTTCATACCCTCCTGTGCTACACACTGTGTTCTGTCAGAAAGGTCATTTTGAAACGAATCCAATGCACCAACACTTAAACCAACCTTTTTTAGTCAAAACAACAGCAGGGCATGGTCAACAGTGTTGAAAAAATTCAAGTCAATAAAAAGTGAAACACAGTGATTTTGTCTTTTTCCTGAGCATGTAGAATATCATCTACAACATTACAGCAGTAATTGTACTATGCTTGGCTCTAAAAACCTGACTGGAATTGAGATAAATCTGAGTTATTATAAAGAAAGTCTTTGAACTGTGAGTTCACCAGGTTTTCCAAAACATTTGCCAGTGCAGAGTTTAGAAATGGGCCGATGGTTATCCAACTGGGACGGATCTCCACCCTTATGTAAAGGCGTGAAATAGGCTGCTTTCCAGACTTTTGGAACAGTATTACTCGCCAATTAAAAATGTGAGAGGGGCAGCAATGATCTCTACGCCAATGTTTTTTGTTTAAATAAGGGTTTAATTCATCCGGGTCTTCCGCTTTATTAATATCAATAGATTTGAGTGCCTTTACAACTTCTGAAAGCTCAATCTCGGTAAAATGAAATAGATGAACCATAGGCCAGCATGCGGCAGTTTCATTCACAGCCTCATTCAAAATGTTAGGAAGGAGTTAATTATCAAATAAATGCACATCTTTAGCAAAATGCTCATTAAACATGTCAAGCAGTTTATTCTTGTCAGTCACATCCATTTAATTTGAGGTCAATTTAAACAGAAGACCAGAGGAGTTTGTGTTAGCATTCATAGATTTAATGGTTTTCCATAATTTCGTTGGGTTATTGTGGTTAGCCTCTGTAACAGAAGCTAGATTTGCATTTCCGTATTAACAAGATGCACTTATTTCTGAATAACTGCCATTCAGTCTGGGAATTACCCTTCTGGCTTTGGCCCATTGTATTTATGGATCCAATCAGATAATTCCCCTGTAAACCAGGGATTGTCTCTACCTCTTACCCGGTACTTTTTGAGAGGGGCGTATAGATAGTAGAAAACAGAATGAAAATATGAGAATGCCTCTTCGATATCTGGAATAAGGGCACTCCTTTCCCAGTTGCATAAAGTTCATGCAGGAATGCCTGCTCACAGAACTGCCTAAAATTCTGTTTGACTATTGTTGGATTTGACATTTTGAACATTGAGATATTAAAGACATGATAGATCAGACGCATAGTATATTAAGGAGTGAAAGAGGTTCCCAAGAACCTTCCCAAGTTCTCTCACGTCACCCCGCTCCTCTGTTCTCTCCACTGGCTTCCAGTTGAAGCTCGCATCCGCTACAAGACCATGGTGCTTGCCTACGGAGCTGTGAGGGGAACGGCACCTCAGTACCTCCAGGCTCTGATCAGGCCCTACACCCAAACAAGGGCACTGCGTTCATCCACCTCTGGCCTGCTCGCCTCCCTACCACTGAGGAAGTACAGCTCCCGCTCAGCCCAGTCAAAACTGTTCGCTGCTCTGGCCCCCCAATGGTGGAACAAACTCCCTCACGACGCCAGGACAGCGGAGTCAATCACCACCTTCCGGAGACACCTGAAACCCCACCTCTTTAAGGAATACCTAGGATAGGATAAGTATTCCCTCTCACCCCCCTTTAAGATGTAGATGCACTATTGGAAAGTGACTGTTCCACTGGATGTCATAAGGTGAATGCACCAATTTGTAAGTCGCTCTGGATAAGAGCGTCTGCTAAATGACTTAAATGTAAAAATGTAAATGTAAAGAGACTGGGTCTCTGTAGAAAGACAGATAGCTGTGGAATGTGTTGGGTGGACAAGAGGAGAGAAACATGTTGATACAGGGGAGACAGATGGACATCTGTGGATTAGGTGAAGGAGGGGTTGAGGTCAGGACAGAGATGTGTTGATACAGGGGAGACAGATGGACATCTGTGGATTAGGTGAAGGAGGGGTTAAGGTCAGGACAGAGATGTGTTGATACAGGGGAGACAGATGGACATCTGTGGATTAGGTGAAGGAGGGGTTGAGGTCAGGACAGAGATGTGTTGATACAGGGGAGACAGATGGACATCTGTGGATTAGGTGAAGGAGGGGTTGAGGTCAGGAGGTGAGGACAGATTCTCTTAAGGGAGTAATAAATGTTTATAAATAAGGGCTTACTCTATTCCTGTAGAACCATACAATGTAAGGATTGGAGAGAAGGAGGAGTGTCTTTTAAGTGGGATATATATATATCTGGATGGGAGAAATGTTTAGTTGTCTGAATTACAGCTGTACAGAACCTTTGGAAAGAATTCAACTTGGTTAACGCTTCTCCAGTGTCCTTGAGTTATTTACTCTGAAAAATAAGAATGAACCGAGAGGGCACTTTGGGGATTTTGGTGTCTCTAATGCAAGCAACTGCACAATTTACATTTTACATTTAAGTCATTTAGCAGACGCTCTTATCCAGAGCGACTTACAAATTGGTGCATTCACCTTATGACATCCAGTGGAACAACCACTTTACAATAGTGCATCTAAATATTTTAAGGGGGAGGGGGTGAGAAGGATTACTTTATCCTATCCTAGGTATTCCTTAAAGAGGTGGGGTTTCAGGTGTCTCCGGAAGGTGGTGATTGACTCCGCTGTCCTGGCGTCGTGAGGGAGTTTGTTCCACCATTGGGGAGCCAGAGCAGCGAACAGTTTTGACTGAGCTGAGCGGGAACTGTACTTCCTCAGTGGTAGGGAGGCGAGCAGGCCAGAGGTGGATGAACGCAGTGCCCTTATTTGGGTGTAGGGCCTGATCAGAGCCTGGAGGTACTGAGGTGCCGTTCCCCTCACAGCTCCGTAGGCAAGCACCATGGTCTTGTAGCGGATGCGAGCTTCAACTGGAAGCCAGTGGAGAGAGCGGAGGAGCGGGGTGACGTGAGAGAACTTGGGAAGATTGAACACTAGACGGGCTGCGGCGTTCTGGATGAGTTGTAGGGGTTTAATGGCACAGGCAGGGAGCCCAGCCAACAGCGAGTTGCAGTAATCCAGACGGGAGATGACAAGTGCCTGGATTAGGACCTGCGCCGCTTCCTGTGTGAGGCAGGGTCGTACTCTGCGGATGTTGTAGAGCATGAACCTACAGGAACGGGCCACCGCCTTGATGTTAGTTGAGAACGACAGTTTGTTGTCCAGGATCACGCCAAGGTTCTTAGCGCTCTGGGAGGAGGACACAATGGAGTTGTCAACCGTGATGGCAGATCATGGAACGGGCAGTCCTTCCCGGGAGGAAGAGCAGCTCCGTCTTGCCGAAGTTCAGCTTGAGGTGGTGATCCGTCATCCACACTGATATGTCTGCCAGACATGCAGAGATGCGATTCGCCACCTGGTCATCAGAAGGGGGAAAGGAGAAGATTAATTGTGTGTCGTCTGCATAGCAATGATAGGAGAGACCATGTGAGGTTATGACAGAGCCAAGTGACTTGGTGTATAGCGAGAATAGGAGAGGGCCTAGAACAGAGCCCTGGGGGACACCAGTGGTGAGAGCGCGTGGTGATGAGACAGATTCTCGCCACGCCACCTGGTAGGAGCGACCTGTCAGGTAGGACGCAATCCAAGCGTGGGCCGCGCCGGAGATGCCCAACTCGGAGAGGGTGGAGAGGAGGATCTGATGGTTCACAGTATCGAAGGCAGCCGATAGGTCTAGAAGGATGAGAGCAGAGGAGAGAGTTAGCTTTAGCGGTGCGGAGCGCCTCCGTGATACAGAGAAGAGCAGTCTCAGTTGAATGACTAGTCTTGAAACCTGACTGATTTGGATCAAGAAGGTCATTCTGAGAGAGATAGCGGGAGAGCTGACCAAGGACGGCACGTTCAAGAGTTTTGGAGAGAAAAGAAAGAAGGGATACTGGTCTGTAGTTGTTGACATCGGAGGGATCGAGTGTAAGAAGGGGTGCAACTCTCGCTCTCTTGAAGACGGAAGGGACGTAGCCAGCGGTCAGGGATAAGTTGATGAGCGAGGTGAGGTAAGGGAGAAGGTCTCCGGAAATGGTCTGGAGAAGAGAGGAGGGGATAGGGTCGATAGGTTGTTGGGCGGCCGGCCGTCACAAGACGCGAGATTTCATCTGGAGAGAGAGGGAGAAAGAGGTCAGAGTACAGGGTAGGGCAGTGTGAGCAGAACCAGCGGTGTTGTTTGACTTAGCAAACGAGGATCGGATGTCGTCGATCTTCTTTTCAAAATGGTTGACGAAGTCATCTGCAGAGAGGGAGGAGGGGGGAGGGGGAGGAGGATTCAGGAGGGAGGAGAATGTGGCAAAGAGCTTCCTAGGGTTAGAGGCAGATGCTTGGAATTTAGAGTGGTAGAAAGTGGCTTTAGAAGCAGAGACAGAGGAGGAAAATGTAGAGAGGAGGGAGTGAAAGGATGCCAGGTCCGCAGGGAGGCGGTTTTCCTCCATTTCCGCTCGGCCTTCCGGAGCCCTGTTCTGTGAGCTCGCATTGAGTCGTCAAGCCACGGAGCGGGAGGGGAGGACCGAGCCGGCCTGGAAGATAGGGGACATAGAGAGTCAAAGGATGCAGAAAGGGAGGAGAGGAGGGTTGAGGAGGCAGAATCAGGAGATAGGTTGGAGAAGGTTTGAGCAGAGGGAAGAGATGATAGGATGGAAGAGGAGAGAGTAGCGGGGAGAGAGAGCGAAGGTTGGGACGGCGCGATACCATCCGAGTAGGGGCAGTGTGGGAAGTGTTGGATGAGAGCGAGAGGGAAAAGGATACAAGGTAGTGGTCGGAGACTTGGAGGGGAGTTGCAATGAGGTTAGTGGAAGAACAGCATCTAGTAAAGATGAGGTCGAGCGTATTGCCTGCCTTGTGAGTAGGGGGGGAAGGTGAGAGGGTGAGGTCAAAAGAGGAGAGGAGTGGAAAGAAGGAGGCAGAGAGGAATGAGTCAAAGATCATTTTAATCACTTAAAACACAAACCGCTGAGTATCTATGCAGGTTTTTAGTTAGAATAACAACAATAAGTGTTGACTTTTGGATTGAGTCTTGTGACTGCATTTATAATTTGAGTCAAATTCATTGTATTGCACAGTCCTCATATGGCCTCGGAGTTTGGAGATAACCAGTGCCAGTTGAAATCGCCCGTAAGGTGTAGACCGACATTGTAAAAAATAATTTGTTCTTAACTGACTTGCCTAATTAAATAAAGGTTACATTTTTAAAAAGTAAAACAATTATGACCATGCCAATTTTCCACGCGTCAGTTCAGCCAGAGAATCCAGGGATTCTACTGTTGCAGATGGAGGTCTATAACATCCTATCAAATCTAGTTTCACAGCTTTCAATAACTGCAGTTTCAATGCTAAAAACTCAACCTGTTTTGGTTTAGATAAAGACCTTAGTTCAGGAACCACATATCTGTCTTTAATATGGATTCATGGATATTCCTTCACCCTTACTTCGTCAGTCACATCGATAAACATTATAACCATCCAAGCCTATAGACTGATTTAGAACAGATTTCTTAAACCAGGTGTCGGACAGTACTAAGACATCTGGGTCAGCAGTGTGAACCCAGACTTTTATCATGTCCATGTTCTGCATCTGACTCCTCACATTAATATGCATCATTCCCAACCCTGATCAAGTTTTAAAATAATTTGGAGTCAGAAGTTAATCCATAGCCAATGGGCCTGGGTTTGGGTGAATGTTTCCTGAACCATAGCCAATGAGCCTGGGTTTGGGTGAATGTTTCCTGATCCATAGCCAATGGGCCTGGGTTTGGGTGAATGTTTCCTGAACCATCGTCAATGGGCCTGGGTTTGGGTGAATGTTTCCTGAACCATCGTCAATGGGCCTGGGTTTGGTTGAATGTTTCCTGATACATAGCCAATGAGCCTGGGTTTGGGTGAATGTTTCCTGAACCATAGCCAATGGGCCTGGGTTTGGGTGAATGTTTCCTGAACCATAGCCAATGGGCCTGGGTTTGGTTGAATGTTTCCTGATCCATAGCCAATGGGCCTGGGTTTGGTTGAATGTTTCCTGAACCATAGCCAATGAGCCTGGGTTTGGGTGAATGTTTCCTGAACCATCGTCAATGGGCCTGGGTTTGGTTGAATGTTTCCTGAACCATAGCCAATGGGCCTGGGTTTGGTTGAATGTTTCCTGAACCATCGTCAATGGGCCTGGGTTTGGGTGAATGTTTCCTGAACCATCGTCGTCAATGGGCCTGGGTTTGGGTGAATGTTTCCTGATCCATAGCCAATGGGCCTGGGTTTGGTTGAATGTTTCCTGAACCATAGCCAATGAGCCTGGGTTTGGGTGAATGTTTCCTGATCCATAGCCAATGGGCCTGGGTTTGGGTGAATGTTTCCTGAACCATCGTCAATGAGCCTGGGTTTGGGTGAATGTTTCCTGAACCATAGCCAATGGGCCTGGGTTTGGGTGAATGTTTCCTGAACCATCGTCAATGAGCCTGGGTTTATATATATATGCCATTTAGCAGACGCTTTTATCCAAAGCGACTTACAGTCATGTGTGCATACATTCTACGTATGGGTGGTCCCGGGAATCAAACCCACTACCCTGGCGTTACAAGCGCCATGCTCTACCAACTGAGCTACAGAACCATAGCCAATGGGCCTGGGTTTGGGTGAATGTTTCCTGAACCATCGTCAATGGGCCTGGGTTTGGGTGAATGTTTCCTGACACCAAAAACAGAACAATAATAAAACACATTGATTTGTTACTTCTTAAAATCACTCTGCACTTAGATGACTTTTTTTTTTAAACTACCGTCATCTGATACAACAAACACAGTTTTTAGCCAGACCAAACCCTTTAGATGAGAAGGTTTTATAAGCATGTCTCAGTAGGAGTAAAATGGTAACACACTACAGCTGCTATACCATCAGATAAAGTAGGGTTTAGCAGTATCTCTGGGTCAGGAAGATGAGATTGTTTTTGATCATTTAGACTGTGCAATGAGCCATAACCCATGTAGGCAGCAATTAAAACCATTTGTACAAAAATACCCATTTTAACCACTGAATCAAACAATTAACTAAAACAAAAACAAATTAAAATATGCTGAGTCAGTCTTTTGAAATCTTAAATGCCCTAAAAAATGTTCAGCTGTAGCCTACAGGTCTAGTAGAGTTAGAAACCAAGTGTGTGCCTGAGGGTTGCAGCCTTTGTTGAAACACTGAGTTCAACAGCCACTGCAGGAATGTGCTGACAGGGATGTATGGGTCTGGTCAATGCACCCAGTTGCCTTGCAGTAGGCTACCGCACAGTGAGGCAGCAGCGGACCAAGCAGACCGGCCAATCACAGGTGGCGAGTCCACCTAGCGGGGGTATCCTGGGTTAGGAAGCCCAGCCCATCTAGAGGTTAAGTCACACGTGTCCAGATAGTCAGTCACAGCACAGATATATCCTCTCTTGGCTTTCAGGGATGGCACCAAACCGGCACTATCTCGTCATGTAGAAACCAGCAGATGTCACTGCTTTACGATTTTAATGCTTTGATCCTGAAAGATTTTAGATTTATAACGATTTTGCTAAGTAACACTTGAAACAAACAAACAGTGTGACACAACACACTCAGCGAAAATGCCCTGTCGACATCTTGAATCGTATTAAAACATATAGGCCACATCCACTCAACAAATCCACAATGTCATGACATTACCCTGTTAGTGAGGTTTTTGACTCCCACAAATACCTTTCCCCCTTTTCTCTCTCTAGTCTACAGAGTGACTCTTGGAAAGCCCTTTGTTATCATAGAGAGGGTATGGTGACATCAAAAGGTTGGGAACGGAACAATATTTCAGTAATCCAACCAGTTGAAAGTATCTGTTGGTACTTAAATAATATGATGTTTACAGGCCTCCTGGGCCATATACAGCGTTTCTCACTGAGTTCCCTGAATTCCTATCGGACCTTGTAGTCATAGCAGATAATATTCTAATCTTTGGTGACTTTAATATTTACATGGAAAAGTCCACAGACCCACTCCAAAAGGCTTTCGGAGCCATCATCGACTCAGTGGGTTTTGTCCAACATGTCTCTGGACCCACTCACTGTCACAGTCATACGCTGGACCTAGTATTGTCCCATGGAATAAATGTTGTGGATCTTAATGTTTTTCCTCATAATCCTGGACTATCGGACCACCATTTTATTACGTTTGCAATTGCAACAAATAATCTGCTCAGACCCCAACCAAGGAACATCAAAAGTCGTGCTATAAATTCACAGACAACACAAAGATTCCTTGATGTCCTTCCAGATTCCCTCTGTCTACCCAAGGACGCCAGAGGACAAAAATCAGTTAACCACCTAACTGAGGAATGCAATTTAACGTTGCGCAATACCCTAGATGCAGTTGCACCCCTAAAAACTAAAAACATTTCTCATAAGAAACTAGCTCCCTGGTACACAGAAAATACCCGAGCTCTGAAGCAAACTTCCAGAAAATTGGAACGGAAATGGCGCCACACCAAACTGGAAGTCTTCTGACAAGCTTGGAAAGACAGTACCGTGCAGTACCGAAGAGCCCTTACTGCTGCTCGATCATCCTATTTTTCTAACTTAAATAAGGAAAATAAGAACAATCCGAAATTCATTTTTGATACTGTCGCAAAGCTAACTAAAAAGCAGCATTCCCCAAGAGAGGATGACTTTCACTTTAGCAGTGATAAATTCATGAACTTCTTTGAGGAAAAGATTATGATTATTAGAAAGCAAATAAGGACTCCTCTTTAAATCTGCGTATTCCTTCAAAGCTCAGTTGTCCTGAGTCTGCACAACTCTGCCAGGACCTAGGATCAAGAGAGACGCTCAAGTGTTTTTCCTACTATATCTCTTGACACAATGATGAAAATAATAATGGCCTCTAAACCTTCAAGCTGCATACTGGACCCTATTCCAACTAAACTACTGAAAGAGCTGCTTCCTGTGCTTGACCCTCCTATGTTGAACATAATAAACGGCTCTCTATCTACCGGATGTGTACCAAACTCACTAAAAGTGGCAGTAATAAAGCCTCTCTTGAAAAAGCCAAACCTTGACCCAGAAAATATAAAAAACTATCGGCCTATATCGAATCTTCCATTCCTCTCAAAAATTTTAGAAAAGGCTGTTGTGCAGCAACTCACTGCCTTCCTGAAGACAAACAATGTATACGTAATGCTTCAATCTGGTTTTAGACCCCATCACAGCACTGAGACGGCACTTGTGAAGGTGATAAATGGCTCTGCATCTGTCCTCGTGCACCTAGACCTTAGTGCTGCTTTTGATACCATCGATCACCACATTCCTTTGGAGAGTTTGGAAACCCAAATTGGTCTACACGGACAAGTTCTGGCCTGGTTTAGATCTTATCTGTCGGAAAGATATCAGTTTGTCTCTGTGAATGGTTTGTCCTCTGACAAATCAACTGAATATGTCGGTGTTCCTCAAGGTTCCGTTTTAGGACCACTATTGTTTTCACTATATATTTTATCTCTTGGGGATGTTATTTGAAAACATAATGTTAACTTTCACTGCTATGCGGATGACACACAGCTGTACATTTCAATGAAACATGGTGAAGCCCCAAAATTGCCCTTGCTAGAAGCATGTGTTTCAGACACAAGGAAGTGGATGGCTGCAAACTTTCTACTTTTAAACTCGGACAAAACAGAGATGCTTGTTCTAGGTCCCAAGAAACAAAGAGATCTTCTGTTGAATCTGACAATTAATCTTAATGGTTGTACAGTCGTCTCAAATAAAACTGTGAAGGACCTCGGCGTTACTCTGGACCCTGATCTCTCTTCTGAAGAACATATCAAGACCATTTCAAGGACAGCTTTTTTCCATCTACGTAACATTGCAAAAATCAGAAACTTTCTTTCCAAAAATGATGCAGAAAAATGTATCCATGCTTTTGTCACTTCTAGGTTAGACTACTGCAATGCTCTACTTTCCAGCTACCCGGATAAAGCACTAAATAAACTTCAGTTAGTGCTAAATACGGCTGCTAGAATCCTGACTAGAACCAAAAAATTTGATCATATTACTCCAGTGCTCGCCTCTCTACACTGGCTTCCTGTCAAAGCAAGGGCTGATTTCAAGGTTTTACTGCTAACCTAACAAAGCATTACATGGCCTTGCTCCTACCTATCTCTCTGATTTGGTCCTGCCATACATACCTACACGTACGCTACGGTCACAAGACGCAGGCCTCCTAATTGTCCCTAGAATTTCAAACAGCTGGAGGCAGGGCTTTCTCCTATAGAGCTCCATTTTTATGGAACGCCAACCCATGTCAGAGACGCAAACTCGGTCTCAACCTTTAAGTCTTTACTGAAGACTTATCTCTTCAGTGGGTCATATGATTGAGTGTAATCTAGCCCAGGAGTGGGAAGGTGAACGGAAAGGCTCTGGAGCAACGAACCGCCCTTGCTGTCTCTGCCTGGCCGGTTCCCCTCTTTCCACTGGGATTCTCTGCCTCTAACCCTATTACAGGGGCTGAGTCACTGGCTTACTGGGGCTCTCTCATGCCGTCCCTGGAAGGGGTGCGTCACCTGAGTGGGTTGATTCACTGATGTGGCCATCCTGCCTGGGTTGGCGCCCCCCCTTGGGTTGTGCCATGGCGTAGATCTTTGTGGGCTATACTCAACCTTGTCTCAGGATGGTAAGTTGGTGGTTGAAGATATCCCTCTAGTGGTGTGGGGGCTGTGCTTTGGCAAAGTGGGTTGGATTATATCCTTCCTGTCCGGGGGTGTCCTCGGATGGGGCCACAGTGTCTCCTGACCCCTCCTGTCTCAGCCTCCAGTATTTATTCTGCAGTAGTTTATGTGTCGGCGGGCTAGGGTCAGTTTGTTATATCTGGGGTACTTCTCCTGTCCTATTCGGTGTCCTGTGTGAATCTAAGTGTGCATTCTCGAATTCTCTCCTTCTCTCTTTCTTTCTCTCTCTCGGAGGACCTGAGCCCTAGGACCATGCCCCAGGACTACCTGACATGATGACTCCTTGCTGTCCCCAGTCCACCTGGCCATGCTGCTGCTCCAGTTTCAACTGTTCTGCCTTAGTATTATTCGACCATGCTGGTCATTTATGAACATTTGAACATCTTGGCCATGTTCTGATATAATCTCCAACCGGCACAGCCAGAAGAGGACTGGCCACCCCACATAGCCTGGTTCCTCTCTAGGTTTATAATCTTCCACCCCACATAGGGTTCCTCTCTAGGTTTCTTCCTAGGTTTTGGCCTTTCTAGGGAGTTTTTCCTAGCCACCGTGCTTCTACACCTGCATTGCCTGCTGTTTGGGGTTTTAGGCTGGGTTTCTGTACAGCACTTTGAGATATCAGCTGATGTACGAAGGGCTATATAAATAAATTTGATTTGATGTCAGGTCAGTTGTCATCTGAGACATGATTACTTTTGATAGGACGACATAAACTGTATCTTGGAAAGATTCACAGTATTACATGTTGAAATATGAAACTATTTGTGAAGAGATTAAATGTAATTTTAGTTAATAAAATAAGAGAATTGATTTCATAAGTAAAATATGCTCAATCAGTGGCCACGCCCACATGAATAGGCATTGGTTGGAAATTATGAGCCAACCCCTTTTCTATATTTCTATTAGAGCCCCGTGACCCAATTCACAGCGAACTAAGCCAACCTCAGCGTGAGCTCTGGTTGTGAATGGTTGAACGACCACAACCAAACTAAATTAACATTGTGTTCGCGACAACGTGAGGACTGGTGTCCATACGTATAAAAGGGCTAATTTCAATGTGGAGGTGATGATCGCCACGCTGGAAGGATGAATTTTGACTATACCAGACAGAATAACCCTAACCCTATCTTCATCCTTTCCATCCAGCCATTTAATTGTCCATACAATAGTTGGGGACAATAGAATTTATCCCTTCATCGACACCTTCGGCCCTCTTAACTATAGCTAACATATGACGATAGCCAACTGAAAACGACTGTGAGAAAGAATTAGAGGTCTACAGCTGCACTGTGAAGATCAACAGTTGAATTCAAAATCAGATGTCACATAGCTGACATTACTGAATAAAAATACAATACAATATTTGTATTAATGTCTTCAAATAATTTACATTGTATTTTATATTGGGTGGTTCCATTTTTGTTGTTGTTGGTGTGATAGTTGGTGTGTGCACCAACAAGAGAGGGGTCTATTCTCACTATTTTCCTTTTCCATCGTTGCTGCACTATCGCTCCACACAGCTAACCTGCAAACTTTTAAACTTTTCAATCTTTCATGATGAGTTAACCAGCACATAGAATATCCAACTAGATACAGTGCATTTCGGAAAGTATTCAGACCCCTTGACTTTTTCCACATTTTGTTACGTTACAGCCTTATTTTATAATATATATATATATTAAAAATCCTCAATCTACAGACATAATGACCTCATAATGAGCAAAAACAGGTTTTTAGACAATTTAATAAAAACAAAAAGCAGAAATACTATTCAGACCCTTTACTCAGTATTGTTGAAGCACCTTTGGCAGCAATTACAGCATCAAGTTTTATTAGGTATGATGCTACAAGCTTGGCACACCTGTATTTGGGGAGTTTCTCCCATTCTTCTCTGTAGATCCTCTCAAGCTCTGTCAGTTTGGATGGGGGGCGTTGCTGCACAGCTATTTTCAGGTCTCTCCAGAGATGTTCTTTCGCATTCAAGTCCGGTCTCTGGCTGGGCCACTCAAGGACATTCAGAGACTTGTCCCGAAGCCACTCCTGCGTTGTCTTGGCTGTGTGCTTAGGGTCATTGTCTTGTTGGAACGTGAACCTTCTCCCGAGTCTGAGGTCCTGAGCGCTCTGAAGCAAGTTTTCATCAAGGATCTCTCTGTTCTTCGCTCCATTCATCTTTCCCTTGATCCTGACTAGTCTTCCAGTCCCTGTAGCTAAAAAACATCCCCACAGCATGATGCAGCCACCACCATGCTTCACCATCATGGTGCCAGGTTTCCTACAGATGTGACACTTGGCATTAAGGCCAAAGAGTTAAAAATGTATTTCTTCAGACCATTGAATCTTGTTTCTCATGATCTTAAGAGTCCTTTAGGTGCATTTTGGCAAACTCCAAGTGGGCTGTCATGTGCCATTTACTGAGGAGTAGTTTCCACCTGGCCACTCTACTATAAAGGTATTGGTAGTTTATTAGGATCCCCATTAACTGTTGCAAAAGCAGCAGGTACTCTTCCTGGGATCCACACAAAACACTAAAACATGACACAGAACATTAATAGACAAGAACGGAACTACATTACTTTTTTTTAAGGCACACGCAGCCTACATATCAATATATACACAACCTATCTAGACCATAAAGGCCTGATTGGTGGAGTGCTGCAGAGATGGTCGTCTTTCTGGGAGATTTTCCCATCTCCACAGAGGAACTCTGGAGCTCTGTCAGTCACCATCAGGTTCTTGGTCACCTCCCTGACCAATGCCCTTCACCCCGATTGCGCAGTTTGGCCAGGCAACCAGCTCTAGGAATAGTCTGGGTTGCTTCAAACTTCTTCCACTTAAGAATGATGAGGCCCCCGTGTTCTTGGGGCCCCTCAATACTGCAGACATTTTTTGCCACTCTTCCCCAGATCTGTGCCTCGACACAATCCTGTCACTAAGCTCTACGGACAACTCCTTCAACCTCATGGCTTGGTTTT
Organism: Oncorhynchus gorbuscha; assembly: GCF_021184085.1. Classification (NCBI taxonomy): domain Eukaryota; kingdom Metazoa; phylum Chordata; class Actinopteri; order Salmoniformes; family Salmonidae; genus Oncorhynchus; species Oncorhynchus gorbuscha. The sequence continues at coordinate 108,849,653 of NC_060175.1, read as the reverse complement.
TGCTCTGCCATGCACTGTCAACTGTGAGACCTTATATAGACAGGTGCCTTTCCAAATCATGTCCAATCAATTGAATTTACCACAGGTGGACTCCAATCAAGTTGTAGAAACATCTCAAGGATGATCAATGGAAACAGGATGCACCTGAGCTCAATTTCAAGTCTCATTTCGCTTTGTCATTATGGGGTAGTGTATATAGATTGATGAGGAAAACAAATTCAATCCATTTTAGAATAAGGCTGTAACATAAACATGTTGAGAAAGGGAACTGAATACTTTTTGAATGCGCTGTACACAACAGATAAGAGTCAAGCACCACGTCGTCATGTGTTTAATCAGTTTAGAAAAAGGGAAAATTCACATTGCATAATGCCACCAAATTATGAAAAATATTCAATACAAACCACACATACATGATACAGCGTATCTATCAACATTATTTTGTTTGGTCAGTTCACAAACACTACTATTATTAATCAGAGTTAAAAGTATCTACCTTCCTCCGTCTAGCTACTTTGATTTTTTTTTTTGAATAGCCCCCCACCCCTCTGCTGCTCTCCCACCCACCCCTGCTCATCAGTTGGCCTTCTCCTTCTGGGCCAGGTCAGTGTGTGTCTGGGCCTGCTGCAGGTGTCTCCATGCATCCAGTATGAGGACCAGAGGAATGATGATCCACAGGATGTTCATGAAGACAAAATAGAACCAAAAGTACAGAGGATGACCCATCTGACTGTGGCTGTACCCATCACGGTGCTCAGTGAAGAAATACAGCACCGCCCCATACAGCTGACCTGGACACAGAGGACAGGGGTTAAGACACACAGAACTGTGTAGAGATACAGCACCGCCCCATACAGCTGACCTGGAGACAGAGGACAGGGGTTACCTGACCTGGAATAAGATAATATAATGTCAGCCTTAAAAACACACAGATCAGAATCAGCTCATAGGGTCCCCCACCACGGTACTGTATCAGTGTACCTACCAAGAGAGACCATGAGTTGCAGAACAAAGCGGCATGGTTTGTTGGCCAGGAAGGCAAACACTGTCCACAAACTCAATGGACCCCAGAACCAGGCTGTTACTGTCTCCATACACACCGTGAAGTTATCAGCTCTACACAGAGAGGGAGGAGGAGAGTGATTGAACAGGAGGAGAGAGAGAACACTCAGCAGTTGATTGAATTGTTCTCAGACTACAGTTACTAAACAAAAAAAATACATGTCAGTAGTACTTTGAAAGGCTGGTCAAAGATCATATCACCTCCTCGACACACTCCACCCTCTCCAATCACCTCCTCGACACACTCCACCCTCTCCAATCACCTCCTCGACACACTCCACCCTCTCCAATCACCTCCTCGACACACTCCACCCTCTCCAATCACCTCCGACACACTCCACCCTCTCCAATCACCCCCTCGACACTCCACCCTCTCCAATCACCCCCTCGACACACTCCACCCTCTCCAATCACCTCCTCGACACACTCCACTCTCTCCAATCACCTACCACCCCGACAGATCACCTGACAACACACTGAACAATGCCCTTACACACCTGGACCAAAAAAAAAAATGCATGTGTGAGGAGGCTGTTCATCGACTACAGCTCAGCCTTCATACAATAGTGTCAGCTCATTACAAAGCTTAATGTCCTACGGCTCGTATTTCTGTGTGTTATCATATTATAATTAAGTCTATGATTTGATAGAGCAGTCTGACTGAGTAGTGGTAGGCAGCAGCAGGCTCGTAAGCATTCATTCAAACAGCACTTTCCTGCGTTTGCCAGCAGCTCTTCGCTGTGCTTCAAGCATTGCGCTGTTTATGACAAAGCCTCTCAACTCCCGAGTTTAGGCTGGCAATATTATAGTGCCTATAAGATCATCCAATAGTCAAAAGGTATATGAAATACAAAAGGTATAGAGAGAAATACTTCTATAATAACCACAACCTAAAACTTCTTACCTGGGAATATTGAAGACTCATGTTAAAAGGAACCACCAGCTTTCATATGTGCTCATGTTCTGAGCAAGGAACTTAAAAACGTTAGCTTTCTTACATGGCACATATTGCACTTTTACTTTCTTTTCCAACACTTTGTTTTTGCATTATTTAAACCAAATTGAACATGTTCCATTATTTATTTGAGACTAAATTGATTTTAATGATGTATTCTATTAAGTTAAAAAGTGTTCATTCAGTATTGTTGTGTCATTGTTTTTTTTAAAGTGTTCATTCAGTAGTGTTGTGTCATTGTTTTTTTTAAATAAAAAGTTGTCCAATAAAAATCGGTATCTGCGTTGGGAAAAAAAATAAAATTAAAATAATAATCGGTCCAGAAGCTCAACCTTAACCCTTTTTGTACATAAGAGACGGTAGCAGCAACATTGTAGAAAATAAGTTGTAAAAATGCGACAAAAAATAAAAACAAAATAGCACAGTTGGTTAAGAGCCCATTAAATGGCAGCCATCCTCTCCGGCAGTCATTCCCCCACTCAATGGTCATTCCACCTGCTTCTCTATTATAGTTTTTATAGAACCATTTTCACACTTTTATTTCCTGTATGTTAGAGCTCGGAGCCTAAGATTTTCACTGTACCCTGCAATCACGCCTGCAACCCTGTAGAAGTGATTATTAAAACACTCAATCTGAGAATCTCAGTATCTGGTGTGACCACCATTTGCCTCACGCAGTGCGACATCTCCTTTGCATAGAGGATAGGCTGTTGATTCTGGAATGTTGTCCCACTCTTCAAAAGGCTGTGCGAAGTTGCTGGATATTGGTGAGAACTGGGGCACACGGTTGTAGACTTCGATCCAGAGCATCCCGATCATGCTCAATGCCGATTATCATGCTGAAACATGAGGCGATGGCGACAGACGAATGGTATGACAATGGGCTTCAGGATATCGCCATTGATAAAATGTAATTGCGTTCGTTTTCCATAACTTATGCCTGCCCACACCATAACTCCACCATGGGGAACTTTGTTCACAACATCAGCAAACCGCTCGCCCACACGACACCTTACACTCTGTCTGCCATCCGCCCGGTAGAGATGAAACCGGGATTAATCCATCTGGAGTACACTTCTCCAGTGTGCCAGCGGCCATCGAAGGTGAGCATTTGCCCAATGAAGTCTGTAACGACCCTGAACTGCAGTCAGGTCAAGACGACGAGCATGCAGTTGAGCTTCTCTGAGACTGTTTCTTACAGTTTGTGCAGAAATGCTTCAGTTGTGCAAACCCACAGTCGTATCAGCTGCCCGGGTGGCTCGTCTCAGACCATCCCACAGGTGAAGAAGCTGGATGTGGAGATCCTGGGCTGGCGTGGTTATACATGGTCTGCGGTTGTGAGGGCAGTTGGACATACTGGCAAATTCTCTAAAATAAACATTGGCTTACAATAGAGAGATGAACATGATAATATAATAATACATGAAATGCTCTCATTCCTGCAGTCAGCATGACAATAGGGTTAGGGTTAGGGTTAGGGTTAGGGTTAGGGTTAGGGTTAGGGTTAGGGTTAGGGTTAGGGTTAGTTAGAGGGTTAGGGTTAGGGTTAGGGTTAGGGTTAGGGTTAGGGTTAGGGTTAGGGCTAGGGTTAGGGTTGGGTTAGAGGGCTAGGGTTAGGGCTAGGGTTAGAGGGTTAGGGTTAAGGTTGGGGTTAGAGGGTTAGGGTTAGAGGGTTAGGGCTAGAGGGTTAGGGTTAGGGTTAGGGTTAGGGTTAGGGTTAGGGCTAGGGTTAGGGTTAGGGCTAGGGTTAGAGGGTTAGGGCTAGGGTTAGGGTTAGGGTTAGGGTTAGGGTTAGGGGGTTAGGGTTAGGGCTAGGGTTAGGGTTAGGGTTAGGGCTAGGGTTAGAGGGTTAGGGTTAGGGCTAGGGTTAGGGTTAGGGTTAGAGGGTTAGGGTTAGAGGGCTAGGGTTAGGGCTAGGGTTAGGGCTAGGGTTAGAGGGTTAGGGTTAGAGGGTTAGGGTTAGGGTTAGGGCTAGGGTTAGGGTTAGGGTTAGGGCTAGGGTTAGGGCTAGGGTTAGAGGGTTAGGGTTAGGGTTAGGGCTAGGGTTAGGGTTAGGGCTAGGGTTAGAGGGTTAGGGTTAGGGCTAGGGTGAGGGCTAGGGTTAGGGTTAGGGTTTAGAGGGTTAGGGTTAGGGTTAGAGGGTTAGAGGGTTAGAGGGTTAGGGCTAGGGTTAGGGCTAGGGCTAGGGCTAGGGTTGGGGTTAGGGTTAGGGTTAGGGTTAACCCTAACCCAATTGCACGCTCCCTCAACTTGTGGCATTGTGTTGTGTGACAAAACTATTTAGAGTTGCCTTTCATTGTCCCCCGCACAAGGTGCACCTGTGTAATGATCATGTTGTTTAAATCAGCTTATTGATATGCCACACCACAAATGTGTGCACAAAATGTGAGAGCAATACATTGTGCATATGGATGATTTCTAGGATTTTTTATCTCAGCTAAAACAGACCAACACTTGACATGTTGCATTTATATTTTTGTACAGTATAAAAAAAAGAAAACGACAGTAAATAAAATAAATAAATAAAAAACTTACATGACATATCGGCTGTCTCCTCTGGAGTACTCCTTCCCTGAGGACAATGAGAGAAGACAACGTTCTGTTAGTTACATTCTGCTTGTTGCGGATTCTCATTTCCTTTTTCTTGCAGTAAGAGGGTTCTAGAAGAGAATGGAGGTTCTACTGGATGGTTCTAGTACTACTAGGTTCTAGGTTCTACAAGAGAGTCCAAGGTCCTAGTAGTGAATGGAAGTTCTACCATAGGGTTCCAGCACTAGGTTCTACTTACACAGCTGAGACAGGAAGCTCTGGTCTGAGGGGATGACGTCATAATACAGAGAGAACCATCCTTCAATGACCCCGTGGATGAACCCACAGACAGCAAACCAGCAGATAGCCAGCCGCCTGGCCACCCCGAACTCCTGACCACGGCCATCCCTGGCCCACTTCCGGCCCGTCAGGACCCAGGTGGACAGCAGGAAGAGACCCGACACAGAGAAGAGGAAGGACAAGATCTCATGCATTGACCTATCGTTCGCCACGTAGCCTGGGATGGACAGGTCCTGCGGCCAATAGGGGTGGGGGACGCCAGCGGCTCGGACGGGGCTTTTCGCCATCTGCCAATCAGTGAGACATGTTACCAGCTGCCCATTCATAGAGGCTAGGGTTATGTTCCAATTCTCAATCATTCTACTGAAGTGTGCACTCATTCACTGCCTTACATTACATTTAAAACACTGGACTGGTGAAAACGTAACTGGACAGAGTTTCCACCATATTGTTCACACAGTGAAGTGAAGAGCGACTTCGGGATGCTGCAAAGAAAAACCCATAACTCAGACTGGCCAATAAAAAGAAAAGATTAATATGGGCAAAAGAACAGACACTGGACATCTGGGCAAAAGAACACAGACACTGGACATCTGGGCAAAAGAACACAGACACTGGACAGAGATATGGCTTTTTCTTTGCAACTCTAATTAGAAGGCCAGCATCCCGGAGTCACCTCTTCAAGGTTGACGTTGAGACTGGTGTTTTGCGGGTACTATTTCATGAAGCTGCCAGTTGAGGACTTGTGAGGCATCTGTTTCTCAAACTAGACACTAATGTACTTGTCCTCTTGTTCAGTTGTGCAACGGGGCCTCGCACTCCAATTTCTATTCTGGTTAGAGCCAGATTGCGCTAATCTGTGAAGGGAGTAGTACACAGCGTTGTACGAGATCGTCAGTTTCTTGGAAATTTCTCGCATGGAATAGCCTTTATTTCTCAGAACAAAAATAGACTGACGAGTTTCAGAAGAAAGTTCTTTGTTTCTGGCCATTTTGAGCCTGTAATCAAACCCACAAATGCTGATGCTCCAGATACACAACTAGTCTAAAGAAACCCAGTTTTATTGCTTCTTTAAAATCAGCACAACAGTTTTCAGCTGTGCTAACAATTTCAAAAGGGTTTTCTAATGATTAATTAGCCTTTTAAAATTATAAACTTGGATTAGCTAACACAATGTGCCATTGGAACACAGGAGTGGTGGTTGCGGATAATGGGCCTCTATACGACTAGGTAGATTCCATAAAAATATATATTTTAAATCAGCCGTTTCCAGCTACAATAGTCATTTACAACATGAACAATTTGATGTTATTTCAAATGGACAAAAAACAAAAAAGTGATTTTCTTTCAAAAACAAGGATATTTCTAAGTGACCCCAAACTTTTGAACAATAGCGTAGGTCCTGGATGTCAGAAAGCTTAGCCACCGTAATCTACTGGGCAGACTACCCTCTGTAGCACCTTATGCCGAGCAGTCTGATGCCGAGCAGTTGCCATACCAGGCGGTGATGCAACCGTTCAGGACACTCTCGATAGTGCAATTGTATAATTGTTTGTGGATCTGAGGACCCATGCCAAATCTTTTCAGTTTCCTGAGGGGGAAAAGGTGTTGTCGTGCCCTCTTCACGACTGTCTTGGTGTGTTTGGACCATGATAGTTTGTTGGCGATGTGGACACCAATGAACTTGAAACTCTCAACCTGCTCCACTTCAGCTCCGTCGATGTTAATGGGGACCTGTTCGGCCGGGGCTGTAGTCCTATAGTCCACGATCAGCTCCTTTGTCTTGATCACGTTGAGGGAGAGGTTGTTGTCCTGGCACCACACTGTCAGGTCTCTGACCTCCTCCCTATAGACCGTCTCATCGTTGTCTGATCACTGTTGTGTAATCAGGTAACTTAATGATGGTGTTGGAGTCGTGCAGGAGGGTACTGAGCACACACCCCTAAGGGGCCCCAGTGATGAAGATCAGCGTGGCAGATGTGTTGTTGCCTACTCTCACCACCTGGGGCTGCACATCAGGAAGTCCAGGATCTAGGGTCTGGGTTTGGCCGGGGTAGGCTGACAATGTAAATAAGAATTTGTTCTCAACTGATTTGGCTAGTTAAATAAAGGTTAAATAAAATTAAAATAACAGCATTCTCACATAGGTGTTCCTTTTGTCCAAGTGGGAAAGGGCTAAACTTGTCGTTGCACATCTCACACTACAAGAGCATTGCAGATTGTGCCGATAAAATCAAAAGTTTGGAAATATCTGGACTGCTTAAAGACGAGATCGGTAGCACCCAGACTGCATCTCAGTCCCGCTTACATTAAACAACCGCCGGAGACAGTTGCATGCCCCGAGTAAACAGACATTGGGATTTTGTCTCCGATCTCAAACTTGTCTGGGACAGAAACTCTACCAAAATCGTATAGTGAAAGTAGATTTTTTTTGTTTTACTACAGAAATGACAGGGTAGCCTACTCAACTGACACTGCCAAACAGATCAATAAAAACAACGTTGTCTGATCCATATAATAGGCCTACGAGAAAGGGAGACACAAATAGAAAATTACTTCCATCTAACCTGGAGGAATGTATTGTCCAAAAACAAAAACTAAACATGGCACCGACCCAATGATAAAGACCTTGAATATGCACACCTACTGGGGATATGGCCAATGTTCTCCGCTGGTGCCAATACAACAGGCTACTAGTTTGCTCAATTAAGTTAAGAAATTTGATCACATAAAGACTGACGAAAAGACTCCAATCTTCTCTTTACAGCAACAGTAATTTGCTTTCCACCATTGTATTGTAAAGAAACAGCAGGGAGCAGGTACGGTGCGCTAAAGCATGCTCGTGCGGCAGAGTCGATTTCCGCGAATATAAACCCAGGGTCGTTACACTACTCCCCTATTTCAAAGAGCGCGTCCTCGCGCTAGCTTGTGACTCTTCGTCTTACAGGAACGCGCTCACCGGCCAAGCACACGCACTGTCGTGGATGGGAGGTCCAATCACTTCTGACACAAATGTAATGACCTGACTAGATCATAAAGGAACAATTGTCCAGACAGAGGGTTGAGGTTACGAATTAACAGTTTAGTAACCCAGCTATACACAGGCTACTGTTTGGCCGTAGCACCACGTCAAATTAACGAAAGATACCCCACAAGCCAGCCGTGACCTTCTCTTGTGAAGCCCAGACGTAAGAGAGAGAACAAAGGCTGAGCCTGGTCTTATCTTCCAATGCTCCATCCCCCTGCCCAACCCCCCTCCACTCCACCAACCGCCAAGATGCCCGGCATTAGAACATTCCAGGCATTCCCATGATTGGCAGATAGCAGATTTATAAAAGGGAACACTTAAAACAACACAATGTAACTCCAAGTCAATCACACTTCTGTGAAATCAAACTGTCCACTTAGGAAGCAACACTGATTGACAATAAATTTCACATGATGTTGTGCAAATGGAATAGACAACAGGTGGAAATTATAGGCAATTAGCAAGACACCCCCATTAAAGGAGTGCTTCTGCAGGTGGTGACCACAGACCACTTCTCAGTTCCTATGCTTTCTGGCTGATGTTTTGGTCACTTTTGAATGCTGGCGGTGCTTTCACTCTAGTGGTAGCATGAGACGGAGTCTACAACCCACACAAGTGGCTCAGGTAGTGCAGCTCACCAGGATGGCACATCATTGCGAGCTGTGGCAAGAAGGTTTGCTGTGTCTGTCAGCGTAGTGTCCAGAGCATGGAGGTGCTACCAGGAGGCCAGTACTTCAGGAGACGTGGAGGAGGCCGTAGGAGGGCAACAACCCAGCAGCAGGACCGCTACCTCCGCCTTTGTGCAAGGAGGAGCACTGCCAGAGCCCTGCAAAATGACCTCCAGCAGGCCACAAATGTGCATATGCCTGCTCAAACGGTCAGAAACAGACTCCATGAGGGTGGTATGAGGGCCCAACGTCCACAGGTGGGGGTTGTGCTTACAGCCCAACACCGTGCAGGACGTTTGGCATTTGCCAGAGAACACCAAGATGCTGTGCTCTTCACAGATGAAAGCAGGTTCACACTGAGCACATGTGACAGACGTGACAGAGTCTGGAGACGCCGTGGAGAACGTTCTGCTGCCTGCAACATCCTCCAGCATGACCGGTTTGGAGGTGGGTCAGTCATGGTGTGGGGTGGCATTTCTTTGGAGGGGCTGCACAGCCCTCCATGTGCTCGCCAGAGGTAGCCTGACTGCCATTAGGTACCGAGATGAGATCCTCAGACCCCTTGTGAGACCATATGCTGGTGCGCTTGGCCCTGGGTTCCTCCTAATTCAAGACAATGCTAGACCTCATGTGGCTGGAGTGTGTGAGCAGTTCCTGCAAGAGGAAGGCATTTATGCTATGGACTGGCCCGCCAGTTCCCCAGACCTGAATCCAATTGAGCACATCTGGGACATCATGTCTCGCTCCATCCACCAACGCCACGTTGCACCACAGACTGTCCAGGAGTTGGCGGCTAATTTAGTCCAGGTCTGGGAGGAGATCCCTCAGGAGACCATCCGCCACCTCATCAGGAGCATGCCCAGGCGTTGTAGGGAGGTCATGCAGGCACGTGGAGGCCACACACACTACTGAGCCTCATTTTGACTTGTTTTAAGGACATTACATCAAAGTTGGATCAGCCTGTAGTGTGGTTTTCCACTTTAATTTTGAGTGTGACTCCAAATCCAGACCTCCATGGGTTGATAAATTTGATTTCCATTGATAATTTGTGTGATTTTGTTGTCAGCACATTCAACTATGTAAAGAAAAAAGTATTTAATAAGAATATTTCATTCATTCAGATCTAGGATGTGTTATTTTAGTGTTCCCTTTATTTTTTTGAGCAGTGTACAACACAACCATCTACTAGCCTAACACATAACACACAGCTGTCTGTGTGGGTCACTACAGTATTTTTAAATATTGCAATATGCTAGGCTGGGTCTCTCTGCTTTTCACTGACAGTCCCAACTCAATTATCTATTTTGGTATTTACTTTCTAGTGACTTAATGGACTTAATGGACACACCGCCTATGCCTTTTAAAGTGGCATAAACACAACCAGTCATCTAATGGTCAAACAATCACTAAACAAAGCAGCTCCTGTAGACTACCCTCGCACGTTAGTCCACTTACAAAATCATTTCAACATCCAGACACCAACAGTGCACTATGCACCCGCAATTGGATAAATGGGGAAAAAACATGATACAAAACACCAACGTGTATTGTAACATTACCCGCCTTGATAAAATGTAAGCGTTCTCCTCAAATCACAACGCAATGTGAGGTTTATACCAGCCGATTTCCAGTCAACTCGCACATTTTTCATGCGGCTGACATGCAGTTGTTAAATAATGGTATAATAGCCTATATATTTTTGTTGTATTAAATTGTGATAGGCTCACGCTTTACCGGAATCGCGTACTCCAACATTTTATTTGTTGTTGCTGGGACGCCATACCGGACCGCATTACCTCGGAGTGACCACTCGGCTTTACTGGCACATCCATTTTAACCGCTCAACTCATCATCATTCAGACTCCGACAGTGAAAGCTGTCTTGAGTAATTTAATGTTGTATCATTTCTCTGTGTAACGTTAGCCAACTTACTGCGAAGGTAGAGATGAAGACGCTAGATAAAGCTGATTAGAGAAGCCAAGTTCCTCAAACCTCGATTTCCAATGGGACGAAAAGATCTGACAGAAATATGAGATAGATATTCCTACAGGTTCCACTCAGCTACCTTATTCCTACTCCAATCAGGCGGATACATAGAAAATCATTCAGACAGACTTCGGCACTTCCATTTGTGGCTCGGGAATAAGGGGTTAAAAGTAGGCGGACCCTTGTGATAACAATAGCCAATCAAACAGCTAACTTTATGTGCCGAAGCCACACACGTGAGATTTTAGAAACTGTCGATTGGTTAGTCGTCTCGGAACATGGATGTTGTCACAAGGCGTCGGCCAATGAAATGTATCACAAACATCACACACGGAAGTGTGACAAGTTGCCGTCAACGAATGAATCAAATGAACAAAGCTGATGTGTGAATGTCCTAAAGTACTAAAACCATATTGATACACTATTTTGCTAAATGCTGTAGTTTCAAAGAATATGATACGGTCGTTTATGAAAAATAAATCTCCAAATCGTGTCAGGGATTATAGAACGGTGGTCTATTCCACAAATTACCACCTGCTAAATCTATGAATTGAAATGTCTATTTACTCTGTTCCATCTCACTGCTCAATCCACTGTTTTATCAGCCCAGCTAGAAAAGTTATACACTTCATTTCCACGAAAAAAGCATCTAGACTCGTAATTGCTTTTCAACAGCGGAATTTTGAAAAGTCGTTGCTGTCTGTCTCTCCGACATTTGCAACATTGTTTTAGTGTTGAGATTCGATCACCTGCACTATTGTAAGGGATAAATCTATATTTACTGAAGTGTTACCTGGAGGAAAATGGGGGCGGTCATGCTTTTTCAGTTTCTGTCAATTGGAGGTTTTACTATTTTTTAAATCTATTCCAGGGGAGGGTCATGTAATTTGTGACATTTCTATATTTGTCAGTGTTTTAGACTTAGATGTTTATTAGGCTATATATTGATGTGTGCCCGATGCCGCACCTCGTCTCTGAATCTCTGCTGGGCGTGCAATATCAAGTTTGCCTATAGGCTTTGTACAGTGGTCTCAATCAAATGATCCATAGCCTATAGGCTATAGACTACAAAGTGTATGCTCGGATAAGCAGAGAGAAAAGTTATATTTCTAAGATAGCTGCTGGGATGGTGTAAATAAAACTAGGCATCATTACACACCGCAATGGATATTCCAAGTCTGAGCCCGGGATGCTCTGCTCTTGTTGATCACAAACGTTTTTGTGTGCTGCCTGACCAATGGCTGTTCTGTGTAGGCTTAAGGTGGAAGTTCAGGAGGAGAGTCAAAGGCTTCTTCCGGGAAAAAAATAGAATAGGCCTTCTCCAAAAAATGCACTATCTTCAGTGTGGACTGGACTTTAGTACAGCCTATGTTCTGTTCAATTTTAGAAGGAAAGTGCAAAGATAAGAACGAGGACCGTAATGAAGGTGCCAGGTTTCCTCCAGACGTGACGCTTGGAATTCAGCCAAAGAGTTCAATATTGGAATCATCAGACCAGAGTATCTTGTTTCGTATGGCCTGAGAGTAATTTTGCTCTGTCATTATGGGGTATTGTGTATAGATTGATGTGTAATAATAACAATTTAATCAATTTTAGAATGAGGCTGTAACTTAACACTAATGTGGAAAATGTCAAGGGGTCTGAATACTTTCTGAATGCACTACATATATATGTTTAATTTAATTTTACCTTTATTTAACCAGGCAAGTCAGTTAAGAACAAATTCTTATTTTCAATGACGGCCTGGGAACAGTGGATTAACTGCCTGTTCAGGGGCATAACAACAGATTTGTACCTTGTCAGTTCGGGGGTTTGAACTCACAACCTTCCAGTTACTAGTCCTAAGCTCTAACCACTAGGCTACGCTGCCGTATTTAGAATTCAAGGCACACTTAACCAGCATGGCTCTCACAGCAATCAACAGTGATACGCCATCCCATCTGGTTTGTGCTTAGAGGGACTATCATTTGTTTTTTCAACAGGACAATGACCCAAATCACTTCCAGGCTTTGTAAGGGCTATTTGACCAAGAAGGAGAGCGATGGAGTGCTGCATCAGATGACCTGGCCTCCACAATCACCCAACCTCAACCCAATTGCGATGGTTTGGGATGAGTTGGACCGCAGAGTGAAGGAACAGCAGTGCTCAGCATATGTGCAAACTCCTTCAAGACTGTTGGAAAAGCATTCCAGGTGAAGTTAGTTGAGAGAATGCCAAGAGTGTGCAAAGCTGTCATCAAAGCAAAGGGTGGATACTTTGGAGAATCTGAAATCTAAAATATATTTGATTTGTTTAACACTTTATTTATTTATTTATTTTTTATTTCACCTTTATTTAACCAGGTAGGCAAGTTGAGAACAAGTTCTCATTTACAATTGCGACCTGGCCAAGATAAAGCAAAGCAGTTCGACAGATACAACGACACAGAGTTACACATGGTGTAAAACTAACATACAGTCTATAATACAGTATAAACAAGTCTATATACAATGTGAGCAAATGAGGTGAGAAGGGAGGTAAAGGCAAAAAAGGCCATGGTGGCAAAGTAAATACAATATAGCAAGTAAAACACTGGAATGGTAGTTTTGCAATGGAAGAATGTGCAAAGTAGAAATAAAAATAACGAGGTGCAAAGGAGCAAAATAAATAAATAAATTAAATACAGTTGGGAAAGAGGTAGTTGTTTGGGCTAAATTATAGGTGGGCTATGTACAGGTGCAGTAATCTGTGAGCTGCTCTGACAGTTGGTGCTTAAAGCTAGTGAGGGAGATAAGTGTTTCCAGTTTCAGAGATTTTTGTAGTTCATTCCAGTCATTGGCAGCAGAGAACTGGAAGGAGAGGCGGACAAAGTAAGAATTGGTTTTGGGGGTGACTAGAGAGATATACCTGCTGGAGCGTGTGCTACAGGTGGGAGATGCTATGGTGACCAGCGAGCTGAGATAAGGGGGGACTTTACCTAGCAGGGTTGGTTACTACATGATTACATATGTATTCTTTCATAGTTTTGATGTCTTCACTATTATTCTACAATGTAGAAAATTGAAAAAGAAAAACCCTTGATTGAGTTGGTGTGTCCAAACCTTTGACGGGTACTGTAGGACAGAATTTATTTTAACAAACTACCTTTAGATTTTGTGGGGGGACTATCTGTTGTTCAATGTGTATCAAATCAAATTTTATTGGTCACATACACGTGATTAGCAGATGTTATTGCGGGTGTAGCGAAATGCTTGTGCTTCTAGCTCTGACAGTGCAGTAATATCTAACAAGTAATATCTAACAAATTACACAACATATACCCAATACACACATGTAACAGAATAACTTTACGTCCGTCCCCTCGCCCATACCCGGGCGCGAACCAGGGAACTTCTGCACACATCGACAACATTCACCCTCGAAGCATCGTTACCCATCGCTCCACAAAAGCCTTGGCCCTTGCAGAGCAAGGGGAACTACCTTTTCAAGGTCTTAGAGCAAGGGACGTAACCGATTGAAACGCTATTTAGCGCGCACTGCTAACTAAGCTAGCCGTTTCACATCCGTTACACACACAAATCTAAGAAGGAATGAATTAAGACTATATACATATGGACGAGCGATGTCAGAGCGGAACGGACTAAGATACAGTAGAATAGTATAGAATACAGTATATACATATGAGATGAGTAATGCGAGATATTATTATTAAGTGACTAAGATATTGTAGAATAGTATAGAGCGTTTTCAGCTATACCTTTCGTGGCTGTTTATTTACCACCACAGACAGATGCTGGCACTAAGACCTCACTCAGTCAGCTGTATGAGGAAATAAGCCAACAGGAAACCACTCACCCAGAGGCGGCGCTCCTAGTGGCCGAGACTTTAATGCAGGGAAACTTAAATCAGTTCTACCAAATTTCCATCAACTCCCTCGCCCTCCATTTGGCAAAAACCGACCACAACTCTATCCTCCTGATTCCTGCTTACAAGCAAAAATTAAAGCAGGAAGCACCGGTGACTTGGTCTATAAAAAGTGGTCAGATGAAGCAGATGCTAAACTACAGGACTGTTTTGCTATCACAGACTGGAACATGTTCTGGGATTCTTCCGAGCTGTAGTCCACAGCTTTGATGCACATGTACTGACCTCGCCTTCTGGATGATAGCGGGGTGAACAGGCAGTGGCTCGGGTGGTTGTTGTCCTTGATGATCTTTTTGGCCTTCCTGTGATGTCGGGTGCTGTAGGTGTCCTGGAGGGCAGGTAGTTTGCCCCCGGTAATGCATTGGGCAGACCGCACCACCGTCTGGAGAGCCTTGCGGTTGTGGGCGGTACAGTTGCCGTACCAGGCGGTGATACAGCCCGACATGATGCTTTCAATTGTGCATCTGTAAACATTTGGGAGGGTTTTAGGTGACAAACCAAATTTCTTCAGCCTCCTGAGGTTGAAGATGCACTGTTGCCCCTTCTTCACCACACTGTCTGTGTGGGTGGACCATTTCAGTTTGTTTGTGATGTGTATGCTGAGAAACTTGCTGCTTTCTACCTTCTCCACTGTGGTCCTGTCGATGTGGATAGGGGGGTGCAATATACAGGGAGTACCTGTACTGAGTGGATGTGCAGGGGTACGAGATAATTGAGGTAGCTATGTATATATAGGTATGGGTAAAGTGACTAGGCAACAGCATATATCATAAACAGTAGAAGCAGTGTATGTGGTGAGTGTGAAAGTGTGTGAGTGTGTGTGTGTGTGGCATCAGTATGCATGTGTGGGTGTGTTATGTGTGGACATGTGTAGTTTGTGTATGTGTGCGTTGGGGTTTAAGTGTGTGTTAGTGTGTGGGTAGAGTCCAGTGTTTTTGCATAGAGTCGGTGCAAGAGAAGTCCAGGGAGCTATGCTTAGCCGCAGATTATAAAC
The DNA here is from genome assembly GCF_021184085.1 of Oncorhynchus gorbuscha. Taxonomy (NCBI): domain Eukaryota; kingdom Metazoa; phylum Chordata; class Actinopteri; order Salmoniformes; family Salmonidae; genus Oncorhynchus; species Oncorhynchus gorbuscha. The sequence continues at coordinate 108,834,228 of NC_060175.1, read as the reverse complement.
CATTTCTACTTAACTAAGGTCTTCTGAGATGAGACAGGTGGAGGACAATGGACATAAAGACAAGGAGGGTGTGATGTCTCCTAAAGAGAGAAAGGTGGAGGACAATGGACATAAAGACAAGGAGGGTCTGAAGTCTCCTGAAGAGAGAAAGGTGGAGGACAACCTCTAGCCGAGCTTCAACGCCATACAACTCTCCTTCCGTGGCCTCCAACTGCTCTTAAACGCAGGGGAAACTAAATGCATGCTTTTCAACCGATCACTGCCCGCACCTGCCCGTCCATCCAGCATCACTATGATTAGACTGTAAACTCTCCTTCCAGACTCACATTAAGCATCTCCAATCCAAAATTAAATCTAGAATTGGCTTCCTATATCGCAACAAAGCATCCTCCACTCATGCTGCCAAACATACCCTCGTAAAACTGACCATCCTACCGATCCTCGACTTCGGTGATGTCATCTATAAAATAGCCTCCAACACTCTACTCAACAAACTGGATGCAGTCTATCACAGTGCCATCCGTTATGTCAAAAGCCCCATACATTACCCACCATTGCGACCTGTACGTTCTCGTTGGTTGGCCCTCGCTTCATACTCGTCGCCAAACCCACTGGCTACAGGTTAGCTACAAGTCTCTGATAGGTAAAGCCCCGCCTTATCTCAGCTCACTGGTCACCATAGCAGCACCCACAAGTAGCACACGCTCCAGCAGGTATATCTCACTGGTCACCCCCAAAGCCAATTCCTCCTTTGGTCGTCTTTCCTTACAGTTCTCTGTTCTACTGTATTATTGACTATGTTTTGTTTATTCCATGTGTAACTCTGTTGTTGTATGTGTCGAACTGCTTTGCTTTGTCTTGGCCAGGTCACAGTTGTAAATGAGAACTTGTTCTCAACTGGCCTACCTGGTTAAATAAAGGTGAAAAACAGAAAAAAACAATGGACCTAAAGACAAGGAGGGTGTGATGTCTCCTTTTGTTTACTGGCCCAACACTCTAAACTCTAGACTATCTGTGCTATGTAATGTACATTATGGATTTTATTGGTTGTTTCCTGTTTGGACCCCAGGAAGAGTAGCCACTTCCTTGGCAACAGTTATTTGGGGATCCTAATAAATAGGCAATACTGAACCCAATCCCCAGCAGGACCATCTGAAGTAGTTTGGAATCAGACCCTCAAACAGGCCCAGGCCTCATTCTAACAAGGTAGGCTAGTTTTCTGTTTGTCTGTCTGCCAGTCTGCCTGACTGGTAGGATAGATGAAACATAGTAGGGTATCTTTCCTTCTGCTTGCACACACCAGTATGGATGAAACATGAACCACATTCAGAAAACATTTAAAAATGTTAATAGATGTGTTTTAGGACATGATAAATTGTAGTCTTCAAATGAAGCTCTTGTCACTCGTTCTCTCTCCTCTTTCTGTCTTCATCTGTGGCCATACAGCTGTCTGTCTGTCTCTCTGCATGCACGCTACTATGTTGTAATGGGGAAAACTCCTCTCTCCATAGTCGTACAGTTAGCGCAGATGGCTGATCTACAGTCCTGACCACCAGAGAACAGCTGCAGCTCCACAGCAACCAGGACCAGACTGAAAGGCAGACTGGCCAGATCCTGGTTTAGATCTGACGCAGACTAGACATACTGGCTACATTCTCCAGAAGTGTGCACTCATATTATCCCCCTCATGGATATAAATGAATGTACTGGTGTGAGAAATATGGTGGAAACTCTCTCCAGCCATGCCTGCACCAATCCAATGCTTTAAATGAATGGACTGGTGAGAAATAAACACGCAAGAATGAAGCTATATTCAAGAAGTACCAAGTACCAATAGCATATCAATATGCAGGGAATGGGGAGATGTGGTAGTTGAGGTAGATACTGTATGTACATGAAGGCAGGGTAAAGTGACTAGGCATCAGGATATATAATAATAAGGTATTTGAGGTAGATACTGTATGTACATGAAGGCAGGGTAAAGTGACTAGGCATCAGGATAGATAATAAAAGTAAAAAAAGGCTGTTTTTTACACAGTCCAATTTTATTGAGCAATCTGATCAGCTCTGAAAAAAAATCTGATGTGAAAAGATCTGATTTGATTGGTCATAAAACCAATTAGTGGAATTGGGCTGCCTGTGTATACTAAAAGCAATCAAATTAAAGGACATTTGACTATAAAATATAGCGTCTACGGTGGGGGAATTATACTGAACGATATATTGAGTTGATCCGGCCGAGCGTTGCCGATAACTGCCGAAGTGTTTCGGAAACGCGTATCTGGTTTACTTCCTGGACCAATGGTGGCCGCCATCCTCTGCTAGCCCGAAAGCCCAGCCTCCTCGAGTAGCTGGTGCAGTTTGATAACACGGACCAGGCAGGACTGGATAGCTACAGGATTTCAGTGTTTGCAGCGATACTAGATACTTTGTTTAATAGCATGATTCGTGTACGAGCATCGTAGCTAGCTGAAACGCGATAGCTCCAAGGCGCTCTTTTGGCAAGTCGCCTGTTTTAACCCATCTATTGTTGCGCGCGTCTGCCAGCGTTTTGATTACAGTGAGTAGGAAGGAAGAAAACGCACACACCCCTCCGCTCTTATGGTAGTGACTAGAGGGAGGCTCGGGAAAAAAAAGAAAGAATAGGTAGAGAGATCTCGATTGTTGTCTTTTGGAAAGTTGAATCTACTTCCGAGGATAAAGGTTGGTCATCCCAATGGCGTCAATTTCGAAGGTGTCCATTCTGGATTACTTCAACATCGTGTTTGAGGGGGAGAACGGCAAGATCGAGTCCAACTGTAAAGCATGCGGCACCAGGATACAGGCGAAGAGGAGCGTCACCTCCAACTTCGTCACTCATCTCAAGGTACCGTATAGATCTGTTTTAACTGTAGATCTGTCTGACCGTAGGTGACAGTAGGCTATAGGCAGGGTTGGGTGAGTTATTTTCTAAATGTAATCCGTTACTAGTTACCTGTCAAATTGTAATCAGTAAGGTACTTTTTGGATTATCCAAACCCAGTAATGTAATCTTGATTGCATGTAGTTTTAAATTACTTTCAACCTTAAGAGGCATTTTGAAGAAGACAAAATGTATGTTACTAATTTAATGAAATCTATTGCAGGATAAGTCAATGTTAAAGATTACATAACTGGCCATATATGGATGTTACATTGTACTTTATGGGCTGGTTATGTAGGCTTCTTCTACCCCATAACTTTCTACTACATATAATATGATTAAATTGTACTTTATGGGCTGGTTATGTAGGCTTCTTCTAGCCCTACATATACTATGATTAAATTTCTACTACATATACTATGATTAAATTGTACTTTATGGGCTGGTTATGTAGGCTTCTTCTAACCCATAACTTTCTACTACATATAATATGATTAAATTGTACTTTATGGGCTGGTTATGTAGGCTTCTTCTACCCCATAGCTTTCTACTACATATACTATGATTAAATTGTACTTTATGGGCTGGTTATGTAGGCTTCTTCTAACCCATAACTTTCTACTACATATAATATGATTAAATTGTACTTTATGGGCTGGTTATGTAGGCTTCTTCTAACCCATCGCTTTCTACTACATATAATATGATTAAATTGTACTTTATGGGCTGGTTATGTAGGCTTCTTCTAACCCATCGCTTTCTACTACATGTAATATGATTAAATTGTATCTTTATATTAAAAACCAAAGTCCATCAGAATTCCAATCAATCAAATGTATTTATAAAGCCCTTCTTACATCAGCTGTTGTCACAAAGTGCTGTACAGAATTTAAGAGCTGGAGTTACTATACAATTTTACCTTTATTTAACTAGGCAAGTCAGTTAAGAACAAATTCTTATTTTCAATGACAGCCTAGGAACAGTGGGTTAACTGCTTGTTCAGGGGCAGAACGACAGATTTGTACCTTGTCAGCTCGGGGATTTGAACTTGCAACCTTTCGGTTACGAGTCCAACTCTTTAACCACTAGGCAACCCTGCCCCAATTATTCCAAACATTGTATACCCTGGGATCTTCAAGAACAGGACTTGTAAATATGGAAGTATAGATCATCCAAATGGATTTACCTGAGCATAACCCAAAACGGTGGATTTATTAGCCAGCCCTACTCTGTTGATTAGGATTCTGTTGTCATAGAGGGCTGATTTGGCTCATTGATTTAAATTGAAAAATAAGTGCTGCGCTCATGGAATGGCTTTGAGCACTACTGAAAAGTGCTATTTACATGTGAAAAACGAATGCCATATTCTGCATTTGCTAAAGGCCTATTGTTTACCTTTTTCTTGGTGACACTTTGATATCTTGATAATATGCAGCTGTTTAAAGGGCAAATCCACAGAAGAAACAAAAGCAACAAAGATACAATAACAAAACGGTCGCCCCGACTCTGTTTTGGTGAAAAACTGAGGGATGGGTCAAGAGAAATGTAACCACTCTCAGAGTAATAGAGAGAGCTGTGGATGTAAGGACTGACCATCCATGATATCAACACTATTGTTTTAACCATGCTATGAGGCTATACAGTGTTTGTTTACATTTACAGTGTTTACAAACATTGGAGTAAAACAAGCATATATTTTGGGCTCTCATGGAGTTTGACAGTTGAACTAAGCTCATGAGGCCAATAATAAGTTATATTCTTCAAGAATCAATGGACATGTATACAGTACCAGTCAAAAGTTTGGACACATCTACTCATTCTAGGATTTTTCTTTATTTTTAATATTTTCTACATTGTCAAATAATAATGAAGACATCAAAACTATTAAATAACACATGGAATCATGTAGTAACCAAAGATTCACCGTCTTCTAATGGTCTTCTAAACGGTGGCTATTCACAGTCTTCTAATGGTCTTCTAAACGGTGGCTATTCACCGTCTTCTAAATGTCTTCTAAACGGTGGCTATTCACCGTCTTCTAAACGGTGGCTATTCACCGTCTTCTAAACGGTGGCTATTCACCGTCTTCTAAACGGTGGCTATTCACCGTCTTCTAAATGTCTTCTAAACGGTGGCTATTCACCGTCTTCTAAACGGTGGCTATTCACCGTCTTCTAAACGGTGGCTATTCACCGTCTTCTAAACGTGGCTATTCACGTTTGCTTTGCACACTGTGGCTATTCACCGTCTTAATAAATGTCTTTAAACGGTGGCTATTCATCCAAAGTCTTCTTAAGTCATGTGGCTATTCATTCTAAACGGGTGGCTATTCACCCACTAAACCCCTGGCGTTTCTAAGTAGCCACCGTTTGCCTTTGCACACTGTTGGCATTCTCTCAACCAGCTTCATGAGGTAGTCACCGGGAATGCATTTCAATTAACAAGTGTGCCTTGTTAATTTGTGGAAATCCTTTCCTTAATGCGTTTGAGCCAATCACTTGTCTTGTGACAAGGTAGGGGTGGTATACAGAAGGTAGCCCTATTTAGTAAAATAACAAGTCTATATTATGGCAAGAACAGCTCATATAAGCAAAGATAAATGACAGTCCATTATTACTTTAAAACATGAAGGTCAGTAAATCTGGAAAATGTCAAGAACTTTGAACATTTATTCAAGTGCAGTCGCAAAAACCATCAAGCGCCATGATGAAACTGGCTCTCACGAGGACCACCACAGGAATGGAAGACCCAGAATTACCTCTGCTGCAGAGGATACGTTCATAGGGTTAACTGCATCTCAGATTGCAGCCCAAATGAAATGCTTCACAGAATGCAAGTAAGACACATCTCAACATCAACTGTTCAGAGGAGACTGTGTGAATCCCGCTTTCATTGTTGAATTGCTGCAAAGGAACCACTACTAAAGGACATCAATGAGAAGAAGAGACTTACTTGGGCCAAGAAACATGAGCAATGGACATGGTCTGATGTGTAAAAATGTGAGATTTTGGATTCCAACCACCATGTCTTTGAGACGCAGAGTAGGTAAACGACTGATCTAAGTCGCTCTGGATAAGAGCGTCTGCTAAATGACTTAAATGTAATGTAAATGTAATGTGTGGTTCCCACCGTGAAGCATGGAGGAGGTGTGATGGTGTGAGAGTGCATTGCTGCCGACACAGTCAGTGATTTTATTTAGAATTCAAGGCACACTTAATCAGCATGCCTACCACAGCATTCTGCAGCGATACTCCATGCCATCTGGTTTGCGCTTAGTGGGACTATCAGTTGTTCTTCTACTGGACAATGACCCAACACACCTCCAGGTTGTGTAAGGACTATTTGACCAAGAAGGAAATATTATGGAGTGCTGCGTCAGATGACCTGGCCTCCACAATTATCCCATCTCAACCCAATTGAGATGGTTTGGGATGAGTTGGAACCCAGAGTGAAGGAAAAGCAGCCAACAAGTTATCAGCATATGTGGGAACTCCTTCAACACGGTTAAAAAAGCATTCCAGGTGAAGCTGGTTGAGAGAATGCCAAGTGTGCAAAGCTGTCATCAAGCCTAATGGTGGCTACTTTGAAGAATCTAAAATATAAGGCAGATTTGGATTTGTGTAACACCATGGATTACAGGCAACATCCGCATCGAGCTAAAGGCTAGAGCTGCCACTTTCAAGTAGCGGGACACTAATCCGGACGCTGATAAGAAATCCTGCTACACCATCAGACGAACCATCAAACAGGCAAAGCGTGGATACAGGATTAATATTGAATCCTACTACACCGGCTCTGATGCTCGTCGGATGTGGCAGGGCTAGAAGAATATTCCGGACTACAAAGGGAAAGCCAGCCGCGAGCTGCTATGACATGTCAATAGATTATATTTATCAATTAACATAATGCAAAGGGAGTGAACAGAAAAAAAATCTAAATCAAATCCATATTTGGTGTGACCACCCTTTGCTTTCAAAACAGCATCAATTGTTGTAGGTACACTTGTGCAAAGTCAGGGATTTTGTAGGCATATGTAACAGTAAAACTTTAGACCGTCCCCTCGCCCATACCCGGGCGCGAACCAGGGGCCCTCTGCACACATCAACAACAGTCACCCACGAAGCATCGTTACCCATCGCTCCACAAAAGCCGCGGCTCTTGCAGAGCAAGGGGAACCACTACTTCAAGGTCTCAGAGCAAGTCACGTCACCGATTGAAACACTATTTAGCGCGCACCACCACTAACTAAGCTAGCGTTTCACATTCGTTACACATATGGTCAGGTGTATATTTAAACAATTATACCAAACAGGTGCTAATGATCATCAATTCATTATGTAGGTTGAAACACAATCATTAACTGAAACAGCTGTGTAGGAGGAATAAAACTGGGTGAGGAACAGCCAAACTCAGCTAACAAGGTGAGGTTGCTGAAGACAGTTCACTGTCAAAGTCAAGACTGAGTACAGTAACAAGACACAGGGTAGTTATACTGCCTCAGAAAGCAGCTCTACCCTTTAGCTCAGTGCGGATGTTGTCTGTAATCCATGGCTTCTGGTTGGGGTTGATATCCAGAAGCTCTTTGTCTAATCCAAGGTGAGTGATCTCTGCTGTCCTGAATCTGAGGTGAGTGATCGCTGTCCTGATATCCAGAAGCTCTTTGTCTAATCCAAGGTGAGTGATCTCTGTCCTGATATCCAGAAGCTCTTTGTCTAATCTGAGGTGAGTGATCGCTGTCCTGATATCCAGAAGCTCTTTGTCTAATCCGAGGTGAGTGATCTCTGTCCTGATATCCAGAAGCTCTTTGTCTAATCCGAGGTGAGTGATCGCTGTCCTGATATCCAGAAGCTCTTTGTCTAATCCGAGGTGAGTGATCGCTGTCCTGATATCCAGAAGCTCTTTGTCTAATCCGAGGTGAGTGATCTCTGTCCTGATATCCAGAAGCTCTTTGTCTAATCTGAGGTGAGTGATCGCTGTCCTGATATCCAGAAGCTCTTTGTCTAATCCGAGGTGAGTGATCTCTGTCCTGATATCCAGAAGCTCTTTGTCTAATCCGAGGTGAGTGATCGCTGTCCTGATATCCAGAAACTCTTTGTCTAATCCGAGGTGAGTGATCTCTGTCCTGATATCCAGAAGCTCTTTGTCTAATCCGAGGTGAGTGATCTCTGTCCTCTTTTATCAGAGTGAAATAGATTGAGCAATAAAAGCTCCACATTTGGGATCTGCACTGTGCAGCTGTTATTCCATAGGCTGGGATCTGCACTGTGCAGCTGTTATTCTATAGGCTGGGATCTGCACTGTGCAGCTGTTATTCTATAGGCTGGGATCTGCACTGTGCAGCTGTTATTCTATAGGCTGGGATCTGCACTGTGCAGCTGTTATTCCATAGGCTGGGATCTGCACTGTGCAGCTGTTATTCAATAGGCTGGGATCTGCACTGTGCAGCTGTTATTCAATAGGCTGGGATCTGCACTGTGCAGCTGTTATTCCATAGGCTGGGATCTGCACTGTGCAGCTGTTATTCCATAGGCTGGGATCTGCACTGTGCAGCTGTTATTTCATAGGCTGGGATCTGCACTGTGCAGCTGTTATTCCATAGGCTGGGATCTGCACTGTGCAGCTGTTATTCTATAGGCTGGGATCTGCACTGTGCAGCTGTTATTCTATAGGCTGGGATCTGCACTGTGCAGCTGTTATTCTATAGGCTGGGATCTGCACTGTGCAGCTGTTATTCTATAGGCTGGGATCTGCACTGTGCAGCTGTTATTCTATAGGCTGGGATCTGCACTGTGCAGCTGTTATTCTATAGGCTGGGATCTGCACTGTGCAGCTGTTATTCTATAGGCTGGGATCTGCACTGTGCAGCTGTTATTCCATAGGCTGGGATCTGCACTGTGCAGCTGTTATTCAAAAGGCTGGGATCTGCACTGTGCAGCTGTTATTCAATAGGCTGGGATCTGCACTGTGCAGCTGTTATTTCATAGGCTGGGATCTGCACTGTGCAGCTGTTATTTCATAGGCTGGGATCTGCACTGTGCAGCTGTTATTCCATAGGCTGGGATCTGCACTGTGCAGCTGTTATTCCATAGGCTGGGATCTGCACTGTGCAGCTGTTATTCAGCTGTTATTTCATTCCAGGCTGGGATCTGCACTGTGCAGCTGTTATTTCATAGGCTGGGATCTGCACTGTGCAGCTGTTATTTCATAGGCTGGGATCTGCACTGTGCAGCTGTTATTCCATAGGCTGGGATCTGCACTGTGCAGCTGTTATTCCATAGGCTGGGAGCTGTTATTCCATAGGCTGGGATCTGCACTGTGCAGCTGTTATTCCATAGGCTGGGATCTGCACTGTGCAGCTGTTATTCTATAGGCTGGGATCTGCACTGTGCAGGTATTATTCCATAGGCTGGGATCTGCACTGTGCAGGTATTATTCCATAGGCTGGGATCTGCACTGTGCAGGTATTATTCCATAGGCTGGGATCTGCACTGTGCAGCTGTTATTCCATAGGCTGGGATCTGCACTGTGCAGCTGTTATTCTATAGGCTGGGATCTGCACTGTGCAGTTGTTATTCCATAGGCTGGGATCTGCACTGTGCAGCTGTTATTCTATAGGCTGGGATCTGCACTGTGCAGCTGTTATTCCATAGGCTGGGATCTGCACTGTGCAGGTATTATTCCATAGGCTGGGATCTGCACTGTGCAGCTGTTGCAAGTGCGCATTCTTCACTGGCTGTCCACTGGTTTCAAAAACAATGATTGATGGGCATCATAAACGTATTGAATTCAATCATTATTGGGTTCAAATACATATTTGCATTTGTGAACAGCCATCCACAACAACCACAATGTGCAAATAGCTAAATGAGACAGCGCATTGATGTGAATTACACTGCTGCTATGTAGATATGAATAATAAGTGATATCCGTATTTCCGTAGACCACACTGCTGTCATCCTTTACCTCTAAACGTTTATTAAAGTTGGATAATCTTTGGGTGCCAATAGCAGTCGCATCATTGGAAGACATAGCTTATAGCAGTCGCATCATTGGAAGACACAGCTTATAGCAGTCGCATCATTGGAAGACACAGCTTATAGCAGTCGCATCATTGGAAGACACAGCTTATAGCACTCGCATCATTGGAAGACATAGCTTATAGCAGTCGCATCATTGGAAGACACAGCTTATAGCAGTCGCATCATTGGAAGACACAGCTTATAGCAGTCGCATCATTGGAAGACACAGCTTATAGCAGTCGCATCATTGGAAGACACAGCTTATAGCAGTCGCATCATTGGAAGACACAGCTTATAGCAGTCATTGGAAGACACAGCTTATAGCAGTCGCATCATTGGAAGACATAGCTTATAGCAGTCGCATCATTGGAAGACATAGCTTATAGCAGTCGCATCATTGGAAGACACAGCTTATAGCAGTCGCATCATTGGAAGACACAGCTTATAGCAGTCGCATCATTGGAAGACACAGCTTATAGCAGTCGCATCATTGGAAGACACAGCTTGCACTGTAGCCTTCAAAAACCTTTTCCTGCTCTTTCCCCATGATCCATCAAACAAAAAAGTAATCCTCAAAGTAATCAAGTTTTTCAAAAGTATCTTAACTAAGGTATAGATCTGGGTGTCTGACAGTAGGAGACAACAGGTACAGCAGGTTATAGGTCTGTCTTAACTAAGGTATACATCTGTCTGTCTGGGTGGCTGACAGAAGGTGACAACAGGTACAGTATTGTCTGTGTATGAAACTGATTGCAAAGTTAAGAATGCACATTGTATTCAATAGGGATAGGTAGAAGCAGGCTGCGGATGAATTATACAGTTCTTGTTTGTCTCTGTGTGAAATTCGATTTTATTAATCAATATCAAATCTAAAAACATTGCAATAGGTAGTCTGTCTGACATTTGATCATCAGAATTACACACTCTCTCTCATTTCTACAGAGGAAGCACCAGGCGATGTACGATGAGTTTGTAAAGAAGAAGGATATGAAGCGAGAAGCCTACTCCTCATCTTCCTCCTCCCTCAATCCCTACTCCTCATCCTCCCTTCACAGCCTGGCCAACGGAGGAGGCCATCGCTGCAATCACTCCACCGCTGGAGGGGTGGGAGCAGGGGGAGGAAGAGAGGGAGCAGGAGAAGGGGTGACAAAGTTCCACAGACATGACCCTCGCCAGGTGTGTGTGTGTGTGTGTGCGTCCATGGTAACGGAATTACATTTTGACTCATTTTTTTACTTAAACATTTTTGCCAAACAAAAACTATTGATATAAAAGTTTAACAAATTAAAGTCTATGAACAAGGACTACTTTTAACAATTTCCACTGATGAATTTGTTTTAGTAAATTTAGTGTCAGAACTGTGCAAACTTATAGTAAAATCAGTTTTTTTGTGCAACCACATTTTCCCAAAAAGTATCTGCTCTGAAATAATATTCAAAGATGTCTGCAGAAATAATGGGGTGTCCGTTAATTACATGGCACCGTGAGTTTTCTCTTTTGGCAATTGAATTACAATTAGTGAAGTGGATCGACACCCGCTAACAGAATGACGTCATGGGTCCCTGATCTGTACAATACAGAAATGCATCATTATGGCTTCAATGTTGTTCTCCTCATGTTCCATAAGTTTGGACATCACAGTTGTGGTCAGTACAGTAGGGTAGAGGTCAGTAGAGTTCAGTACGGCAGGCTAGGATTCAGTACGGCAGGCTAGGATTCAGTACGGTAGGCTAGGATTCAGTACGGTAGGCTAGGATTCAGTTCGGTAGAGTAGAGTTTAGTACAGTAGACTAGGATTCAGTACGGTAGGGTAGAGTTTAGTACAGTAGACTAGGATTCAGAACGTTAGAGTTCAGTTCGGTAGAGTTTAGTTCAGTAGACTAGGATTCAGTACGGTAGGGTAGAGTTTAATACAGTAGACTAGGATTCAGTACGGTAGAGTTCAGTTCGGTAGAGTTTAGTACAGTAGACTAGGATTCAGAATGTTAGGGTTCAGTACAGTAGGGTAGGGTTCAGTACGGTAGGGTAAAGTTTAGTACAGTAGACTAGGATTCAGTACGGTAGGGTAGAGTTTAGTTCAGTAGACTAGGATTCAGTACGGTAGGGTATAGTTTAGTACAGTAGACTAGGATTCAGTACGGTAGGGTAGAGTTTAGTTCAGTAGACTAGGATTCAGTACGGTAGGGAAGAGTTTAGTACAGTAGACTAGGATTCAGTACGGTAGGGTAGAGTTTAGTTCAGTAGACTAGAATTCAGTACGGTAGGCTAGGATTCAGTACGGTAGGGTAGAGTTTAGTACAGTAGACTAGGATTCAGTACGGTAGGGTAGAGTTTAGTACAGTAGACTAGGATTCAGTACGGTAGGGTAGAGTTTAGTACAGTAGACTAGGATTCAGTACGGTAGGGTAGAGTTTAGTTCAGTAGACTAGAATTCAGTACGGTAGGCTAGGATTCAGTAGGGTAGAGTTTAGTTCAGTAGACTAGGATTCAGTACGGTAGGGTAGAGTTTAGTACAGTAGACTAGGATTCAGTACGGTAGGGTAGAGTTTAGTACAGTAGACTAGGATTCAGTACGGTAGGGTAGAGTTTAGTACAGTAGACTAGGATTCAGTACGGTAGGCTAGGATTCAGTTCGGTAGAGTAGAGTTTAGTACAGTAGACTAGGATATGGTAGGGTAGAGTTTAGTTCAGTAGACTAGGATTCAGTACGGTAGGGTAGAGTTTAGTTCAGTAGACTAGGATTCAGTAGGGTAGAGTTTAGTACAGTAGACTATGATTCAGTACGGTAGGGTAGAGTTTAGTAGAGTAGACTAGGATTCAGTACGGTAGAGTTCAGTTTAGTTGCAGTAATTTCAGTTCAGTTACAGTAATTCCACTAAAGATGTTTTTGGTATTTACGGGTTTTAATCACTTAATAATTCATAAACAAAATTGGTATCAGTAAATTCACCACCATTAAATGTTACTTCTGTGAACGGTCATTATCCTCCCTCATGAGGGAGACAAATTTGACAATATCTTCAGAATATGTAGGTTGTTGGTAACGGAATTACAAGGCAAGGATAGATTTCAGGTTAACATTAAGTGTTGATGTTATTTGGCAGGGGTCTTAGCATCGACGTTATTGTGTTGATGTTAGTTAGCGGAGGTCTTAACGTTGACGTTATTGTGTTGATGTTAGTTAGCGGAGGTCTTAACGTTGACGTTATTGTGTTGATGTTGGCGGAGTTCTTAATGTTGACGTTATTGTGTTGATGTTGGCGGAGGTCTTAACGTTGACGTTATTGTGTTGATGTTGGCGGAGGTCTTAACGTTGACGTTATTGTGTTGATGTTGGCGGAGGTCTTAACATCGACGTTATTGTGTTGATGTTAGTTGGCGGAGGTCTTAACATTGATGTTATTGTGTTGACGTTAGTTGGCGGAGGTCTTAACATTGACGTTATTGTGTTGATATTAGTTGGCGGAGGTCTTAACGTTAACGTTATTGTGTTGATGTTAGTTGGCGGAGGTCTTAACGTTGATGTTATTGTGTTGATGTTAGTTGGCGGAGGTCTTAACATGGACGTTATTGTGTTGATGTTAGTTGGCGGAGGGCTTAACGTTGACGTTATTGTGTTGTTGTTAGTTGGCGGAGGTCTTAACGTTGACGTTATTGTGTTGTTGTTAGTTGGCGGAGGTCTTAACGTTGACGTTATTGTGTTGATGTTGGCAGAGGTCTTAATGTTGACGTTATTGTGTTGATGTTGGTGGAGGTCTTAATGTTGATGTTATTGTGTTGATGTTAGTTGGCGGAGGTCTTAACGTTGACATTATTGTTGATGTTAGTTGGCGGAGGTCTTAACGTTGACGTTATTGTTGATGTTAGTTGGCGGAGGTCTTAACGTTGATGTTATTGTGTTGACGTTAGTTGGCGGAGGTCTTAATGTTGACGTTATTGTGTTGATGTTGGTGGAGGTCTTAACGTTGACGTTATTGTGTTGATGTTAGTTGGTGGAGGTCTTAATGTTGATGTTATTGTGTTGATGTTGGTGGAGGTCTTAAAGTTGACGTTATTGTGTTGATGTTAGTTGGCGGAGGTCTTAACGTTGATGTTATTGTGTTGATGTTAGTTGGTGGAGGTCTTAACGTTGACGTTATTGTGTTGATGTTAGTTGGCGGAGGTCTTAACGTCGACGTTATTGTGTTGATGTTAGTTGGCGGAGGTCTTAACGTTGACATTATTGTTGATGTTAGTTGGCGGAGGTCTTAACGTCGACGTTATTGTGTTGATGTCGGTTGGCGGAGGTCTTAACGTCGACGTTATTGTGTTGATGTTGGCGGAGGTCTTAACGTTGATGTTATTGTGTTGATGTTGGCGGAGGTCTTAACGTTGATGATATTGTGTTGATTTTGGTGGAGGTCTTAACATCGACGTTATTGTGTTGATGTTGGCGGAGGTCTTAACGTTGACGTTATTGTGTTGATGTTAGTTGGTGGAGGTCTTAATGTTGATGTTATTGTGTTGATGTTGGTGGAGGTCTTAAAGTTGACGTTATTGTGTTGATGTTAGTTGGCGGAGGTCTTAACGTTGATGTTATTGTTGATGTTAGTTGGCGGAGGTCTTAACGTTGATGTTATTGTGTTGACGTTAGTTGGCGGAGGTCTTAATGTTGACGTTATTGTGTTGATGTTGGTGGAGGTCTTAACGTTGACGTTATTGTGTTGATGTTAGTTGGTGGAGGTCTTAATGTTGATGTTATTGTGTTGATGTTGGTGGAGGTCTTAAAGTTGACGTTATTGTGTTGATGTTAGTTGGTGGAGGTCTTAACGTTGACGTTATTGTTTTGATGTTAGTTGGCGGAGGTCTTAACGTTGATGTTATTGTGTTGATGTTAGTTGGCGGAGGTCTTAACGTCGACGTTATTGTGTTGATGTTAGTTGGCGGAGGTCTTAACGTTGATGTTATTGTGTTGATGTTAGTTGGTGGAGGTCTTAACGTTGATGTTATTGTGTTGATGATCTTAAAGTTGGCGTTATTGTGTTGATGTTAGTTGGTGGAGGTCTTAACGTTGACGTTATTGTTTTGATGTTAGTTGGCGGAGGTCTTAACGTTGATGTTATTGTGTTGATGTTAGTTGGCGGAGGTCTTAACGGAGTTATTGTGTTGATGTTAGTTGGCGGAGGTCTTAACGTTGATGTTATTGTGTTGATGTTAGTTGGTGGAGGTCTTAACGTTGACGTTATTGTTGATGTTAGTTGGCGGAGGTCTTAACGTTGACATTATTGTTGATGTTAGTTGGCGGAGGTCTTAACGTTGATGTTATTGTGTTGATGTTGGCGGAGGTCTTAACGTTGATGATATTGTGTTGATTTTGGTGGAGGTCTTAACATCGACGTTATTGTGTTGATGTTGGCGGAGGTCTTAACGTTGACGTTATTGTGTTGATGTTGGTTGGCGGAGGTCTTAACGTTGACGTTATTGTGTTGATGTTGGCGGAGGTCTTAACGTTGACGTTATTGTGTTGATGTTGGTTGGCGGAGGTCTTAACGTCGACGTTATTGTGTTGATGTTGGCGGAGGTCTTAACGTTGACGTTATTGTGTTGATGTTAGTTGGCGGAGGTCTTAACGTTGACGTTATTGTGTTGATGTTGGCGGAGGTCTTAACGTTGACGTTATTGTGTTGATGTTAGTTGGCGGAGGTCTTAACGTTGATGTTATTGTGTTGATGTTAGTTGGCGGAGGTCTTAACGTTGATGTTATTGTGTTGATGTTAGTTGGCGGAGGTCTTAACGTTGACGTTATTGTGTTGATGTTGGCGGAGGTCTTAACGTTGACGTTATTGTGTTGATGTTGGTTGGCGGAGGTCTTAACATCGACGTTATTGTGTTGATGTTGGCGGAGGTCTTAACGTTGACGTTATTGTGTTGATGTTAGTTGGCGGAGGTCTTAACGTTGATGTTATTGTGTTGATGTTAGTTGGCGGAGGTCTTAACGTTGATGTTATTGTGTTTATGTTAGTTGGTGGAGGTCTTAACGTTGACGTTATTGTGTTGATGTTGGCGGAGGTCTTAACGTTGACGTTATTGTGTTGATGTTGGTGGAGGTCTTAACGTTGACGTTATTGTGTTGATGTTGGTGGAGGTCTTAACGTTGACGTTATTGTGTTGATGTTAGTTGGCGGAGGTCTTAACATCAACGTTGTTGTGTTGATGTTGGCGGAGGTCTTAATGTTGACGTTATTGTGTTGATGTTGGCGGAGGTCTTAATGTTGATGTTTGCGGAGGTCTTAACGTTGATGTTATTGTGTTGATGTTGGCGGAGGTCTTAACGTTGATGTTATTGTGTTGATGTTAGTTGGCGGAGGTCTTAACGTTGATGTTATTGTGTTGATGTTGGTTGGCGGAGGTCTTAACGTTGACGATATTGTGTTGATGTTGGCGGAGGTCTTAACGTTGATGTAGGATAGGAGAAGTAATCCCTCTCACCCCCCTAAGTTTTAGATGCACTATTGTTAAGTGACTGTCCCACTGGATGTCATAAGGTGAATGCACCAATTTGTAAGTCGCTCTGGATAAGAGCGTCTGCTAAATGACTTAAATGTAATGTAAATGTAATGTTATTGTGTTGATGTTGGCGGAGGTCTTAACGTCGATGTTATTGTGTTGATTTTGGCGGAGGTCTTAACATCGACGTTATTGTGTTGATGTTGGCGGAGGTCTTAACATCAACGTTATTGTGTTGCTGTTAGTTGGCGGAGGTCTTAACGTTGACGTTATTGTGTTGCTGTTAGTTGGCGGAGGTCTTAACGTTGACGTTATTGTGTTGATGTTAGTTGGCGGAGGTCTTAACGTTGACGTTATTGTGTTGATGTTAGTTGGCGGAGGTCTTAACATCGACGTTATTGTGTTGATGTTGGCGGAGGTCTTAACATTGATGTTATTGTGTTGATGTTAGTCTTAACGTTGATGTTATTGTTGATGTTAGTTGGCGGAGGTCTTAACGTTGACGTTATTGTGTTGATGTTAGTTGGCGGAGGTCTTAACGTTGATGTTATTGTGTTGATGTTAGTTGGCGGAGGTCTTAATGTTGACGTTATTGTGTTCATGTTAGTTGGTGGAGGTCTTAACGTTGATGTTATTGTGTTGATGTTGGCGGAGGTCTTAACGTTGACGTTATTGTGTTGATGTTAGTTGGCGGAGGTCTTAACGTTGATGTTATTGTGTTGATGTTAGTTGGCTGAGGTCTTAATGTTGATGTTATTGAGTTGATGTTAGTTGGCGGAGATCTTAATATTGATGTTATTGTGTTGATGTTGGCGGGGGTCTTAACGTTGATGTTATTGTGTTGATGTTAGTTGGCGGAGGTCTTAACGTTGACGTTATTGTTGATGTTAGTTGGCGGAGGTCTTAACGTCGACGTTATTGTGTTGATGTTGGTTGGCGGAGGTCTTAACGTTGACGTTATTGTGTTGATGTTGGCGGAGGTCTTAACGTTGATGTTATTGTGTTGGTTGATGTTAGTTGGCGGAGGTCTTAACGTTGACGTTATTGTTGATGTTGGCGGAGGTCTTAACATCGACGTTATTGTGTTGATGTTAGTGGCGGAGGTCTTAACGTTGATGTTATTGTGTTGATGTTAGTTGGCGGAGTTGTTGGCTCTAATGTTGACGTTATTGTGTTGATGTTGGTGGAGGTCTTAACGTTGACGTTATTGTGTTGATGTTGGCAGAGGTCTTAACGTTGACGTTATTGTGTTGATGTTGGTGGAGGTCTTAACGTTGATGTTATTGTGTTGATGTTAGTTGGTGGAGGTCTTAACGTTGACGTTATTGTGTTGATGTTGGCGGAGGTCTTAACGTTGACGTTATTGTGTTGATGTTGGCGGAGGTCTTAACATTGACGTTATTGTGTTGATGTTGGCGGAGGTCTTAATGTTGATGTTATTGTGTTGATGTTGGCGGAGGTCTTAACGTTGACGTTATTGTGTTGATGTTGGCGGGGGTCTTAACGTTGATGTTATTGTGTTGATGTTAGTTGGCGGAGGTCTTAACGTTGACGTTATTGTGATGTTGTTGGCGGAGGTCTTAACGTCGACGTTATTGTTTGATGTTGTTGGCGGAGGTCTTAACGTTGATTATTGTTTGATGTTGGTGGAGGTCTTAACGTTGATGTTATTGTGTTGATGTTGGTTGGCGGAGGTCTTAACGTTGACGTTATTGTGTTGATGTTGGCGGAGGTCTTAACGTTGACGTTATTGTGTTGATGTTGGCGGAGGTCTTAACGTTGATGTTATTGTGTTGATGTTAGTTGGCGGAGGTCTTAACGTTGACGTTATTGTGTTGATGTTGGCGGAGGTCTTAATGTTGACGTTATTGTGTTGATGTTAGTTGGCGGAGGTCTTAACGTTGACGTTATTGTGTTGATGTTAGTTGGCGGAGGTCTTAACGTTGACGTTATTGTGTTGATGTTGGCGGAGGTCTTAACGTTGACGTTATTGTGTTGATGTTGGCGGAGGTCTTAACATTTATTGTGTTGATGTTAGTTGGCGGAGGTCTTAACGTTGATGTTATTGTGTTGATTTAGTTGGCGGAGGTCTTAACGTTGACGTTATTGTGTTGAGGTCTTAATGTTGACGTTATTGTGTTGATGTTGGTGGAGGTCTTGACGTTGACGTTATTGGGTTGATGTTGGCAGAGGTCTTAATGTTGACGTTATTGTGTTGATGTTGGTGGAGGTCTTAACGTTGACGTTATTGTGTTGATGTTAGTTGGTGGAGGTCTTAATGTTGACGTTATTGTGTTGATGTTAGTTGGTGGAGGTCTTAATGTTGACGTTATTGTGTTGATGTTGGCGGAGGTCTTAACGTTGACGTTATTGTGTTGATGTTGGCGGAGGTCTTAACATCGACGTTATTGTGTTGATGTTGGCGGAGGTCTTAATGTTGACGTTATTGTGTTGATGTTGGCGGAGGTCTTAACGTTGATGTTATTGTGTTGATGTTGGCGGAGGTCTTAACGTTGACGTTATTGTGTTGATGTTGGCGGGGGTCTTAACGTTGATGTTATTGTGTTGATGTTAGTTGGCGGAGGTCTTAACGTTGACGTTATTGTTGATGTTAGTTGGCGGAGGTCTTAACGTTGTTATTGTGTTGATGTTGGTTGGAGGTCTTAACGTTGACGTTATTGTGTTGATGTTGGTTGGCGGAGGTCTTAACGTTGATGTTATTGTGTTGATGTTAGTTGGTGGAGGTCTTAACGTTGACGTTATTGTGTTGATGTTGGCGGAGGTCTTAACGTTGATGTTATTGTGTTGATGTTAGTTGGCGGAGGTCTTAACGTTGACGTTATTGTTGATGTTAGATGGCGGAGGTCTTAACGTTGATGTTATTGTGTTGATGTTAGTTGGTGGAGGTCTTAACGTTGACGTTATTGTGTTGATGTTGGCGGAGGTCTTAACATCAACGTTATTGTGTTGATGTTGGCGGAGGTCTTAACATCGACGTTATTGTGTTGATGTTGGCGGAGGTCTTAACGTTGATGTTATTGTGTTGATGTTAGTTGGCGGAGGTCTTAACGTTGACGTTATTGTGTTGATGTTGGCGGAGGTCTTAAGGTTGACGTTATTGTGTTGATGTTAGTTGGCGGAGGTCTTAACGTTGACGTTATTGTGTTGATGTTGGCGTCTTAACGTTGACGTTATTGTGTTGATGTTGGCGGAGGTCTTAACGTTGACGTTATTGTGTTGATGTTGGTGGAGGTCTTAACGTTGACGTTATTGTGTTGATGTTGGCGGAGGTCTTAACATCGACGTTATTGTGTTGATGTTAGTTGGCGGAGGTCTTAACGTTGATGTTATTGTGTTGACGTTAGTTGGCGGAGGTCTTAACGTTGACGTTATTGTGTTGATGTTGGCAGAGGTCTTAATGTTGACGTTATTGTGTTGATGTTGGTGGAGGTCTTAACGTTGACGTTATTGTGTTGATGTTGGCAGAGGTCTTAATGTTGACGTTATTGTGTTGATGTTGGTGGAGGTCTTAAAGTTGACGTTATTGTGTTGATTTTAGTTG
The DNA here is from genome assembly GCF_021184085.1 of Oncorhynchus gorbuscha. Taxonomy (NCBI): domain Eukaryota; kingdom Metazoa; phylum Chordata; class Actinopteri; order Salmoniformes; family Salmonidae; genus Oncorhynchus; species Oncorhynchus gorbuscha. The sequence goes on along the minus strand of NC_060175.1, from coordinate 108,814,259 downwards.
GCGGAGGTCTTAACATCGACGTTATTGTGTTGATGTTGGCGGAGGTCTTAACATCGACGTTATTGTGTTGATGTTGGCGGAGGTCTTAACATCGACGTTATTGTGTTGATGTTGGCGGAGGTCTTAACGTTGATGTTATTGTTGATGTTAGTTGGCGGAGGTCTTAACGTCGACGTTATTGTGTTGATGTTGGTTGGCGGAGGTCTTAACGTTGATGTTATTGTGTTGATGTTAGTTGGCGGAGGTCTTAATGTTGACGTTATTGAGTTCATGTTAGTTGGTGGAGGTCTTAACGTTGATGTTATTGTGTTGATGTTGGCGGAGGTCTTAACGTTGACGTTATTGTGTTGATGTTAGTTGGCGGAGGTCTTAACGTTGATGTTATTGTGTTGATGTTAGTTGGCTGAGGTCTTAATGTTGACGTTATTGAGTTGATGTTAGTTGGCGGAGGTCTTAATATTGATGTTATTGTGTTGATGTTGGCGGGGGTCTTAACGTTGATGTTATTGTGTTGATGTTAGTTGGCGGAGGTCTTAACGTTGACGTTATTGTTGGAGGTCTTAACGTTGACGTTATTGTGTTGATGTTGGTTGGCGGAGGTCTTAACGTCGACGTTATTGTGTTGATGTTGGTTGGCGGAGGTCTTAACGTTGACGTTATTGTGTTGATGTTGGCGGAGGTCTTAACGTTGACGTTATTGTGTTGATGTTGGCGGAGGTCTTAACGTTGACGTTATTGTGTTGATGTTGGCGGAGGTCTTAACGTTGACGTTATTGTGTTGATGTTGGCGGAGGTCTTAACATCGACGTTATTGTGTTGATGTTAGTTGGCGGAGGTCTTAACGTTGATGTTATTGTGTTGACGTTAGTTGGCGGAGGTCTTAACGTTGACGTTATTGTGTTGATGTTGGCAGAGGTCTTAATGTTGACGTTATTGTGTTGATGTTGGTGGAGGTCTTAACGTTGACGTTATTGTGTTGATGTTGGCAGAGGTCTTAATGTTGACGTTATTGTGTTGATGTTGGTGGAGGTCTTAACGTTGACGTTATTGTGTTGATGTTAGTTGGTGGAGGTCTTAATGTTGACGTTATTGTGTTGATGTTGGCGGAGGTCTTAACATTGACGTTATTGTGTTGATGTTGGCGGAGGTCTTAATGTTGATGTTATTGTGTTGATGTTGGCGGAGGTCTTAACGTTGACGTTATTGTGTTGATGTTGGCGGGGGTCTTAACGTTGATGTTATTGTGTTGATGTTAGTTGGCGGAGGTCTTAACGTTGACGTTATTGTTGATGTTAGTTGGCGGAGGTCTTAACGTCGACGTTATTGTGTTAATGTTGGTTGGCGGAGGTCTTAACGTTGATGTTATTGTGTTGATGTTAGTTGGTGGAGGTCTTAACGTTGACGTTATTGTGTTGATGTTGGTGGAGGTCTTAACGTTGATGTTATTGTGTTGATGTTAGTTGGCGGAGGTCTTAACGTTGACGTTATTGTTGATGTTAGATGGCGGAGGTCTTAACGTTGATGTTATTGTGTTGATGTTAGTTGGTGGAGGTCTTAACGTTGACGTTATTGTGTTGATGTTGGCGGAGGTCTTAACATCGACGTTATTGTGTTGATGTTGGCGGAGGTCTTAACGTTGATGTTATTGTGTTGATGTTAGTTGGCGGAGGTCTTAACGTTGACGTTATTGTGTTGATGTTGTTGGCGGAGGTCTTAACGTTGATGTTATTGTGTTGATGTTAGTTGGCGGAGGTCTTAACATCGACGTTATTGTGTTGATGTTGGCGGAGGTCTCTAACGTTGATGTTATTGTGTTGATGTTAGTTGGCGGAGGTCTTAACGTTGACGTTATTGTGTTGATGTTGGCGGAGGTCTTAATGTTGACGTTATTGTGTTGATGTTAGTTGGCGGAGGTCTTAACGTTGACGTTATTGTGTTGATGTTAGTTGGCGGAGGTCTTAACGTTGACGTTATTGTGTTGATGTTGTTGCGGAGGTCTTAACGTTGATGTTATTGTGTTGATGTTGTTGCGGAGGTCTTAACGTTGACGTTATTGTGTTGATGTTAGTTGGCGGAGGTCTTAACGTTGACGTTATTGTTGATGTTAGTTGGCGGAGGTCTTAATGTTGACGTTATTGTGTTGATGTTGGTGGAGGTCTTAACGTTGACGTTATTGTGTTGATGTTGGTGGAGGTCTTAATGTTGACGTTATTGTGTTGATGTTGGCGGAGGTCTTAACGTTGATGTTATTGTGTTGATGTTAGTTGGTGGAGGTCTTAACGTTGATGTTATTGTGTTGATGTTAGTTGGCGGAGGTCTTAACGTTGACGTTATTGTGTTGATGTTGGCGGAGGTCTTAACGTTGACGTTATTGTGTTGATGTTGGCGGAGGTCTTAACATTGACGTTATTGTGTTGATGTTGGCGGAGGTCTTAATGTTGATGTTATTGTGTTGATGTTGGCGGAGGTCTTAACGTTGATGTTATTGTGTTGATGTTGGTTGGCGGAGGTCTTAACGTTGATGTTATTGTGTTGATGTTGGCGGGGGTCTTAACGTTGATGTTATTGTGTTGATGTTAGTTGGCGGAGGTCTTAATATTGATGTTATTGTGTTGATGTTGGCGGAGGTCTTAACGTCGACGTTATTGTGTTGATGTTGGTTGGCGGAGGTCTTAACGTTGACGTTATTGTGTTGATGTTGGTTGGCGGAGGTCTTAACGTTGATGTTATTGTGTTGATGTTAGTTGGTGGAGGTCTTAACGTTGACGTTATTGTGTTGATGTTGGCGGAGGTCTTAACGTTGATGTTATTGTGTTGATGTTAGTTGGCGGAGGTCTTAACGTTGACGTTATTGTTGATGTTAGTTGGCGGAGGTCTTAACGTTGATGTTATTGTGTTGATGTTAGTTGGTGGAGGTCTTAACGTTGACGTTATTGTGTTGATGTTGGCGGAGGTCTTAACATCGACGTTATTGTGTTGATGTTGGCGGAGGTCTTAACATCGACGTTATTGTGTTGATGTTGGCGGAGGTCTTAACGTTGATGTTATTGTGTTGATGTTAGTTGGCGGAGGTCTTAACGTTGACGTTATTGTGTTGATGTTGGCGGAGGTCTTAAGGTTGACGTTATTGTGTTGATGTTAGTTGGCGGAGGTCTTAACGTTGACGTTATTGTGTTGATGTTGGCGGAGGTCTTAACGTTGACGTTATTGTGTTGATGTTGGCGGAGGTCTTAACGTTGACGTTATTGTGTTGATGTTGGCGGAGGTCTTAACGTTGACGTTATTGTGTTGATGTTGGCGGAGGTCTTAACATCGACGTTATTGTGTTGATGTTAGTTGGCGGAGGTCTTAACGTTGATGTTATTGTGTTGACGTTAGTTGGCGGAGGTCTTAACGTTGACGTTATTGTGTTGATGTTGGCGGAGGTCTTAATGTTGACGTTATTGTGTTGATGTTGGTGGAGGTCTTAACGTTGACGTTATTGTGTTGATGTTGGCAGAGGTCTTAATGTTGACGTTATTGTGTTGATGTTGGTGGAGGTCTTAACGTTGACGTTATTGTGTTGATGTTAGTTGGTGGAGGTCTTAATGTTGACGTTATTGTGTTGATGTTGGCGGAGGTCTTAACGTTGACGTTATTGTGTTGATGTTCTCTTAACATCACGTTATTGTGTTGATGTTGGCGGAGGTCTTAACGTTGATGTTATTGTGTGATGTTAGTTGGCGGAGGTCTTAACGTTGGTTATTGTGTTGATGTTAGTTGGCGGAGGTCTTAACGTTGATGTTATTGTGTTGATGTTGTTGGCGGAGGTCTTAACGTTGACGTTATTGTGTTGATGTTAGTTGGCGGAGGTCTTAACGTTGATGTTATTGTGTTGATGTTGGTGGAGGTCTTAACGTTGATGTTATTGTGTTGATGTTAGTTGGCGGAGGTCTTAACGTTGATGTTATTGTGTTGATGTTAGTTGGCGGAGGTCTTAACGTTGATGTTATTGTGTTGATGTTAGTTGGCGGAGGTCTTAACGTTGATGTTATTGTGTTGATGTTGGCGGAGGTCTTAACGTTGATGTTATTGTGTTGATGTTGGCGGAGGTCTTAACGTTGATGTTATTGTGTTGATGTTAGTTGGCGGAGGTCTTAACGTGTTATTGTGTTGATGTTAGTTGGCGGAGGTCTTAACGTTGACGTTATTGTGTTGATTGTGGCGGAGGTCTTAACGTTGATGTTATTGTGTTGATGTTGTTGGCGGAGGTCTTAACGTTGATGTTATTGTGTTGATGTTAGTTGGCGGAGGTCTTAACGTTGATGTTATTGTGTTGATGTTGTTGGCGGAGGTCTTAACGTTGATGTTATTGTGTTGATGTTGGCGGAGGTCTTAACGTTGATGTTATTGTGTTGATGTTAGTTGGCGGAGGTCTTAACGTTGACGTTATTGTTGATGTTAGTTGGCGGAGGTCTTAACGTCGACGTTATTGTGTTGATGTTGGTTGGCGGAGGTCTTAACGTTGACGTTATTGTGTTGATGTTGGCGGAGGTCTTAACGTTGACGTTATTGTGTTGATGTTGGCGGAGGTCTTAACGTTGACGTTATTGTGTTGATGTTGGCGGAGGTCTTAACGTTGACGTTATTGTGTTGATGTTGGCGGAGGTCTTAACATCGACGTTATTGTGTTGATGTTAGTTGGCGGAGGTCTTAACGATGTTATTGTGTTGATGTTAGTTGGCGGAGGTCTTAACGTTGATGTTATTGTGTTGATGTTGGCGGAGGTCTTAACGTTGACGTTATTGTGTTGATGTTGGCGGAGGTCTTAACGTTGATTGTGTTGATGTTGGCGGAGGTCTTAACGTTGATGTTATTGTGTTGATGTTAGTTGTTAGGTCTTAACGTTGACGTTATTGTGTTGATGTTAGTTGGCGGAGGTCTTAATGACGTTATTGTGTTGATGTTGGCGGAGGTCTTATTGTTATTGTGTTGATGTTGGCGGAGGTCTTAACGTTGATGTTATTGTGTTGATGTTGGCGGAGGTCTTAACGTTGATGTTATTGTGTTGATGTTGGCGGAGGTCTTAACATTGATGTTATTGTGTTGATGTTGGTTAACGTGGAGGTCTTAACGTTGACGTTATTGTGTTGATGTTGGCGGAGGTCTTAACGTTGACGTTATTGTGTTGATGTTAGTTGGCGGAGGTCTTAACGTTGACGTTATTGTGTTGATGTTGGTTGGAGGTCTTAACGTTGACGTTATTGTGTTGATGTTAGTTGGCGGAGGTCTTAACGTTGACGTTATTGTGTGATGTTGGCGGAGGTCTTAACGTTGACGTTATTGTGTTGATGTTGGCGGAGGTCTTAACGTCGACGTTATTGTGTTGATGTTAGTTGGCGGAGGTCTTAACGTTGATGTTATTGTGTTGATGTTAGTTGGCGGAGGTCTTAACGTTGACGTTATTGTGTTGATGTTAGGTCTTAATGTTGACGTTATTGTGTTGATGTTGGTGGAGGTCTTAACGTTGACGTTATTGTGTTGATGTTGGCAGAGGTCTTAATGTTGACGTTATTGTGTTGATGTTGGTGGAGGTCTTAACGTTGACGTTATTGTGTTGATGTTAGTTGGTGGAGGTCTTAATGTTGACGTTATTGTGTTGATGTTGTTGGCGGAGGTCTTAACGTTGACGTTATTGTGTTGATGTTGGGGAGGTCTTAACGTTGATGTTATTGTGTTGATGTTGGCGGAGGTCTTAATGTTGACGTTATTGTGTTGATGTTAGTTGGCGGAGGTCTTAACGTTGACGTTATTGTGTTGATGTTGGCGGGGTCTTATTGTGTTATTGTGTTGATGTTAGTTGGCGGAGGTCTTAACGTTGATGTTATTGTGTTGATGTTGGTTGGCGGAGGTCTTAACGTTGACGTTATTGTGTTGATGTTGGTTGGAGGTCTTAACGTTGATGTTATTGTGTTGATGTTAGTTGGTGGAGGTCTTAACGTTGACGTTATTGTGTTGATGTTGGTGGAGGTCTTAACGTTGATGTTATTGTGTTGATGTTAGTTGGCGGAGGTCTTAACGTTGACGTTATTGTGTTGATGTTAGTTGGCGGAGGTCTTAACGTTGATGTTATTGTGTTGATGTTGTTGGTGGAGGTCTTAACGTTGACGTTATTGTGTTGATGTTGGCGGATGTTATTGTGTTGATGTTGGCGGAGGTCTTAACGTTGATGTTATTGTGTTGATGTTGGCGGAGGTCTTAACGTTGATGTTATTGTGTTGATGTTAGTTGGCGGAGGTCTTAACGTCTGATGTTATTGTGTTGATGTTAGTTGGCGGAGGTCTTAACGTTGACGTTATTGTGTTGATGTTGGCGGAGGTCTTAACGTTGACGTTATTGTGTTGATGTTAGTTGGCGGAGGTCTTAACGTCGATGTTATTGTGTTGATGTTGGCGGAGGTCTTAACGTTGTTATTGTGTTGATGTTGGTGGAGGTCTTAACGTTGATGTTATTGTGTTGATGTTAGTTGGCGGAGGTCTTAACGTTGATGTTATTGTGTTGATGTTGGCGGAGGTCTTAACGTTGACGTTATTGTGTTGATGTTAGTTGGCGGAGGTCTTAACGTTGACATTATTGTGTTGATGTTAGTTGGCGGAGGTCTTAACGATTGTGTGATGTTAGTTGGCGGAGGTCTTAACGTTGACGTTATTGTGTTGATGTTAGTTGGCGGAGGTCTTAACGTTGATGTTATTGTGTTGATGTTAGTTGGCGGAGGTCTTAACGTTGACGTTATTGTGTTGATGTTGGCGGAGGTCTTAACGTTGACGTTATTGTGTTGATGTTGTTGCGGAGGTCTTAACGTTGACGTTATTGTGTTGATGTTGGTTGGAGGTCTTAACGTTGATGTTATTGTGTTGATGTTAGTTGGCGGAGGTCTTAACGTTGATGTTATTGTGTTGATGTTAGTTGGCGGAGGTCTTAACGTTGACGTTATTGTGTTGATGTTAGTTGGCGGAGGTCTTAACGTTGATGTTATTGTGTTGATGTTAGTTGGCGGAGGTCTTAACGTTGACGTTATTGTTGATGTTAGTTGGCGGAGGTCTTAACGTTGACGTTATTGTGTTGATGTTGGTTGGCGGAGGTCTTAACGTTGACGTTATTGTGTTGATGTTGGTTGGCGGAGGTCTTAACGTTGATGTTATTGTGTTGATGTTAGTTGGTGGAGGTCTTAACGTTGACGTTATTGTGTTGATGTTGGCGGAGGTCTTAACGTTGATGTTATTGTGTTGATGTTAGTTGGCGGAGGTCTTAACGTTGACGTTATTGTTGATGTTGTTGGCGGAGGTCTTAACGTTGATGTTATTGTGTTGATGTTGTTGGTGGAGGTCTTAACGTTGACGTGTTGATGTTGGCGGAGGTCTTAACATCGACGTTATTGTGTTGATGTTGGCGGAGGTCTTAACGTTGATGTTATTGTGTTGATGTTGGCGGAGGTCTTAACGTTGATGTTATTGTGTTGATGTTAGTTGGCGGAGGTCTTAACGTTGACGTTATTGTGTTGATGTTGGCGGAGGTCTTAATGTTGACGTTATTGTGTTGATGTTAGTTGGCGGAGGTCTTAACGTTGACGTTATTGTGTTGATGTTGGCGGAGGTCTTAACGTTGACGTTATTGTGTTGATGTTGGCGGAGGTCTTAACGTTGACGTTATTGTGTTGATGTTGGCGGAGGTCTTAACGTTGACGTTATTGTGTTGATGTTGGCGGAGGTCTTAACGTTGACGTTATTGTGTTGATGTTGGCGGAGGTCTTAACGGTTATTGTGTTGATGTTGGCGGAGGTCTTAACGTTGATGTTATTGTGTTGATGTTAGTTGGCGGAGGTCTTAACGTTGACGTTATTGTGTTGATGTTGGCGGAGGTCTTAATGTTGACGTTATTGTGTTGATGTTGGTGGAGGTCTTAACGTTGGCGTTATTGTGTTGATGTTGGCAGAGGTCTTAATGTTGATTATTGTGTTGATGTTGGTGGAGGTCTTAACGTTGATGTTATTGTGTTGATGTTAGTTGGTGGAGGTCTTAATGTTGACGTTATTGTGTTGATGTTGGCGGAGGTCTTAACGTTGACGTTATTGTGTTGAGTTTGGCGGAGGTCTTAACATCGACGTTATTGTGTTGATGTTGGCGGAGGTCTTAACGTTGACGTTATTGTTGATGTTAGTTGGCGGAGGTCTTACCGTCGACGTTATTGTGTTGATGTTGGTTGGCGGAGGTCTTAACGTTGACGTTATTGTGTTGATGTTGGTTGGCGGAGGTCTTAACGTTGATGTTATTGTGTTGATGTTGGCGGAGGTCTTAACGTTGATGTTATTGTGTTGATGTTGGCGGAGGTCTTAACGTCGATGTTATTGTGTTGATGTTGGCGGAGGTCTTAACATCGACGTTATTGTGTTGCTGTTAGTTGGCGGAGGTCTTAACGTTGACGTTATTGTGTTGATGTTGGCGGAGGTCTTAACGTTGATGTTATTGTGTTGATGTTAGTTGGCGGAGGTCTTAACGTTGATGTTATTGTGTTGATGTTAGTTGGCGGAGGTCTTAACGTTGACGTTATTGTGTTGATGTTAGTTGGCGGAGGTCTTAACGTTGATGTTATTGTGTTGATGTTAGTTGGCGGAGGTCTTAATGTTGACGTTATTGAGTTGATGTTAGTTGGCGGAGGTCTTAATGTTGATGTTATTGTGTTGATGTTGGCGGGGGTCTTAACGTTGATGTTATTGTGTTGATGTTAGTTGGCGGAGGTCTTAACGTTGACGTTATTGTTGATGTTAGTTGGCGGAGGTCTTAACGTCGACGTTATTGTGTTGATGTTGGTTGGCGGAGGTCTTAACGTTGACGTTATTGTGTTGATGTTGGTTGGCGGAGGTCTTAACGTTGATGTTATTGTGTTGATGTTAGTTGGCGGAGGTCTTAACGTTGACGTTATTGTGTGATGTTAGTTGGCGGAGGTCTTAACGTTGATGTTATTGTGTTGATGTTAGTTGGTGGAGGTCTTAACGTTGACGTTATTGTGTTGATGTTGGCGGAGGTCTTAACATCGACGTTATTGTGTTGATGTTGGCGGAGGTCTTAACGTTGATGTTATTGTGTTGATGTTAGTTGGTGGAGGTCTTAACGTTGATGTTATTGTGTTGATGTTAGTTGGCGGAGGTCTTAACGTTGACGTTATTGTGTTGATGTTGGCGGAGGTCTTAATGTTGACGTTATTGTGTTGATGTTAGTTGGCGGAGGTCTTAACGTTGACGTTATTGTGTTGATGTTGGCGGAGGTCTTAACGCGTTGATGTTGTCTTAACGTTGACGTTATTGTGTTGATGTTGGCGGAGGTCTTAACGTTGACGTTATTGTGTTGATGTTGGCGGAGGTCTTAACGTTGACGTTATTGTGTTGATGTTGGCGGAGGTCTTAACATCGACGTTATTGTGTTGATGTTAGTTGGCGGAGGTCTTAACGTTGATGTTATTGTGTTGACGTTAGTTGGCGGAGGTCTTAACGTTGACGTTATTGTGTTGATGTTGGCAGAGGTCTTAATGTTGACGTTATTGTGTTGATGTTGGTGGAGGTCTTAACGTTGACGTTATTGTGTTGATGTTGGCAGAGGTCTTAATGTTGACGTTATTGTGTTGATGTTGGTGGAGGTCTTAACGTTGACGTTATTGTGTTGATGTTAGTTGGTGGAGGTCTTAATGTTGACGTTGTTGTGTTGATGTTGGCGGAGGTCTTAATGTTGACGTTATTGTGTTGATGTTGGCGGAGTTCTTAACATCGACGTTATTGTGTTGATGTTGGCGGGGGTCTTAACGTTGACGTTATTGTTGATGTTAGTTGGCGGAGGTCTTAACGTTGACGTTATTGTGTTGATGTTGGCGGAGGTCTTAACGTTGATGTTATTGTGTTGATGTTGGCGGAGTTCTTAACATCGACGTTATTGTGTTGATGTTGGCGGAGGTCTTAACGTTGATGTTATTGTGTTGATGTTAGTTGGTGGAGGTCTTAACGTTGACGTTATTGTGTTGATGTTGGCGGAGGTCTTAACGTTGATGTTATTGTGTTGATGTTGGCGGAGGTCTTAACGTTGATGTTATTGTGTTGATGTTGGCGGAGGTCTTAACATCGACGTTATTGTGTTGATGTTGGCGGAGGTCTTAACGTTGACGTTATTGTGTTGATGTTGGCAGAGGTCTTAACGTTGATGTTATTGTGTTGATGTTGGCGGAGGTCTTAACGTTGACGTTATTGTGTTGATGTTGGCGGAGGTCTTAACATCGACGTTATTGTGTTGATGTTAGTTGGCGGAGGTCTTAACGTTGATGTTATTGTGTTGACGTTAGTTGGCGGAGGTCTTAACGTTGACGTTATTGTGTTGATGTTGGCGGAGGTCTTAATGTTGACGTTATTGTGTTGATGTTGGTGGAGGTCTTAACGTTGACGTTATTGTGTTGATGTTGGCAGAGGTCTTAATGTTGACGTTATTGTGTTGATGTTGGTGGAGGTCTTAACGTTGACGTTATTGTGTTGATGTTAGTTGGTGGAGGTCTTAATGTTGACGTTATTGTGTTGATGTTGGCGGAGGTCTTAACGTTGACGTTATTGTGTTGATGTTGGCGGAGGTCTTAACATCGACGTTATTGTGTTGATGTTGGCGGAGGTCTTAATGTTGACGTTATTGTGTTGATGTTAGTTGGCGGAGGTCTTAACGTTGACGTTATTGTTGATGTTAGTTGGCGGAGGTCTTAACGTCGACGTTATTGTGTTGATGTTGGTTGGCGGAGGTCTTAACGTTGACGTTATTGTGTTGATGTTGGTTGGCGGAGGTCTTAACGTTGATGTTATTGTGTTGATGTTAGTTGGTGGAGGTCTTAACGTTGACGTTATTGTGTTGATGTTGGCGGAGGTCTTAACGTTGATGTTATTGTGTTGATGTTAGTTGGCGGAGGTCTTAACGTTGATGTTATTGTGTTGATGTTGGTGGAGGTCTTAACGTTGACGTTATTGTGGTGATGTTGGCGGAGGTCTTAACGTTGATGTTATTGTGTTGATGTTAGTTGGCGGAGGTCTTAACGTTGATGTTATTGTGTTGATGTTGGTTGGCGGAGGTCTTAACGTTGACGTTATTGTGTTGATGTTGGCGGAGGTCTTAACGTTGATGTTATTGTGTTGATGTTGGCGGAGGTCTTAACGTTGATGTTATTGTGTTGATGTTGGCGGAGGTCTTAACGTCGATGTTATTGTGTTGATGTTGGCGGAGGTCTTAACATCGACGTTATTGTGTTGCTGTTAGTTGGCGGAGGTCTTAACGTTGACGTTATTGTGTTGATGTTGGCGGAGGTCTTAATGTTGACGTTATTGTGTTGATGTTGGTGGAGGTCTTAACGTTGACGTTATTGTGTTGATGTTGGCAGAGGTCTTAATGTTGACGTTATTGTGTTGATGTTGGTGGAGGTCTTAACGTTGACGTTATTGTGTTGATGTTAGTTGGTGGAGGTCTTAATGTTGACGTTATTGTGTTGATGTTGGCGGAGGTCTTAACGTTGACGTTATTGTGTTGATGTTGGCGGAGGTCTTAACATCGACGTTATTGTGTTGATGTTGGCGGAGGTCTTAATGTTGACGTTATTGTGTTGATGTTAGTTGGCGGAGGTCTTAACGTTGACGTTATTGTTGATGTTAGTTGGCGGAGGTCTTAACGTCGACGTTATTGTGTTGATGTTGGTTGGCGGAGGTCTTAACGTTGACGTTATTGTGTTGATGTTGGTTGGCGGAGGTCTTAACGTTGATGTTATTGTGTTGATGTTAGTTGGTGGAGGTCTTAACGTTGACGTTATTGTGTTGATGTTGGCGGAGGTCTTAACGTTGATGTTATTGTGTTGATGTTAGTTGGCGGAGGTCTTAACGTTGATGTTATTGTGTTGATGTTGGTGGAGGTCTTAACGTTGACGTTATTGTGGTGATGTTGGCGGAGGTCTTAACGTTGATGTTATTGTGTTGATGTTAGTTGGCGGAGGTCTTAACGTTGATGTTATTGTGTTGATGTTGGCGGAGGTCTTAACGTTGATGTTATTGTGTTGATGTTGGCGGAGGTCTTAACGTTGATGTTATTGTGTTGATGTTGGCGGAGGTCTTAACGTCGATGTTATTGTGTTGATGTTGGCGGAGGTCTTAACATCGACGTTATTGTGTTGCTGTTAGTTGGCGGAGGTCTTAACGTTGACGTTATTGTGTTGATGTTGGCGGAGGTCTTAACGTTGATGTTATTGTGTTGATGTTAGTTGGCGGAGGTCTTAACGTTGATGTTATTGTGTGATGTTAGTTGGCGGAGGTCTTAACGTTGACGTTATTGTGTTGATGTTGGTTGGCGGAGGTCTTAACGTTGACGTTATTGTGTTGATGTTGGTTGGCGGAGGTCTTAACGTTGATGTTATTGTGTTGATGTTGGCGGGGGTCTTAACGTTGATGTTATTGTGTTGATGTTAGTTGGCGGAGGTCTTAACGTTGATGTTATTGTTGATGTTAGTTGGCGGAGGTCTTAACGTCGACGTTATTGTGTTGATGTTGGTTGGCGGAGGTCTTAACGTTGACGTTATTGTGTTGATGTTGGTTGGCGGAGGTCTTAACGTTAATGTTATTGTGTTGATGTAAGTTGGCGGAGGTCTTAACGTTGACGTTATTGTTGATGTTAGTTGGCGGAGGTCTTAACGTTGATGTTATTGTGTTGATGTTAGTTGGTGGAGGTCTTAACGTTGACGTTATTGTGTTGATGTTGGCGGAGGTCTTAACATCGACGTTATTGTGTTGATGTTGGCGGAGGTCTTAACATCGACGTTATTGTGTTGATGTTGGCGGAGGTCTTAACGTTGATGTTATTGTGTTGATGTTAGTTGGCGGAGGTCTTAACGTTGACGTTATTGTGTTGATGTTGGCGGAGGTCTTAATGTTGACGTTATTGTGTTGATGTTAGTTGGCGGAGGTCTTAACGTTGACGTTATTGTGTTGATGTTGGCGGAGGTCTTAACGTTGACGTTATTGTGTTGATGTTGGCGGAGGTCTTAACGTTGACGTTATTGTGTTGATGTTGGCGGAGGTCTTAACATCGACGTTATTGTGTTGATGTTAGTTGGCGGAGGTCTTAACGTTGATGTTATTGTGTTGACGTTAGTTGGCGGAGGTCTTAACGTTGACGTTATTGTGTTGATGTTGGCAGAGGTCTTAACGTTGACGTTATTGTGTTGATGTTGGTGGAGGTCTTAACGTTGACGTTATTGTGTTGATGTTGGCAGAGGTCTTAATGTTGACGTTATTGTGTTGATGTTGGTGGAGGTCTTAACGTTGACGTTATTGTGTTGATGTTAGTTGGTGGAGGTCTTAATGTTGACGTTGTTGTGTTGATGTTGGCGGAGGTCTTAACATCGACGTTATTGTGTTGATGTTGGCGGGGGTCTTAACGTTGACGTTATTGTTGATGTTAGTTGGCGGAGGTCTTAACGTTGACGTTATTGTGTTGATGTTGGCGGAGGTCTTAACGTTGATGTTATTGTGTTGATGTTAGTTGGCGGAGGTCTTAACGTTGACGTTATTGTTGATGTTAGATGGCGGAGGTCTTAACGTTGATGTTATTGTGTTGATGTTAGTTGGTGGAGGTCTTAACGTTGACGTTATTGTGTTGATGTTGGCGGAGGTCTTAACGTTGATGTTATTGTGTTGATGTTGGTTGGCGGAGGTCTTAACGTCGACGTTATTGTGTTGATGTTGGCGGGGGTCTTAACGTTGATGTTATTGTGTTGATGTTAGTTGGCGGAGGTCTTAACGTTGACGTTATTGTTGATGTTAGTTGGCGGAGGTCTTAACGTTGACGTTATTGTGTTGATGTTGGCGGAGGTCTTAACGTTGATGTTATTGTGTTGATGTTAGTTGGCGGAGGTCTTAATGTTGACGTTATTGTTGATGTTAGATGGCGGAGGTCTTAACGTTGATGTTATTGTGTTGATGTTAGTTGGTGGAGGTCTTAACGTTGACGTTATTGTGTTGATGTTGGCGGAGGTCTTAACGTTGATGTTATTGTGTTGATGTTAGTTGGCGGAGGTCTTAACGTTGACGTTATTGTTGATGTTAGATGGCGGAGGTCTTAACGTTGATGTTATTGTGTTGATGTTAGTTGGTGGAGGTCTTAACGTTGACGTTATTGTGTTGATGTTGGCGGAGGTCTTAACATCGACGTTATTGTGTTGATGTTGGCGGAGGTCTTAATGTTGATGTTATTGTGTTGATGTTGGCGGAGGTCTTAACGTTGACGTTATTGTGTTGATGTTGGCGGGGGTCTTAACGTTGATGTTATTGTGTTGATGTTAGTTGGCGGAGGTCTTAACGTTGACGTTATTGTTGATGTTAGTTGGCGGAGGTCTTAACGTCGACATTATTGTGTTGATGTTGGTTGGTGGAGCTCTTAACGTTGATGTTATTGTGTTGATGTTAGTTGGTGGAGGTCTTAACGTTGACGTTATTGTGTTGATGTTGGCGGAGGTCTTAACGTTGATGTTATTGTGTTGATGTTAGTTGGCGGAGGTCTTAACGTTGATGTTATTGTTGATGTTAGATGGCGGAGGTCTTAACGTTGATGTTATTGTGTTGATGTTAGTTGGTGGAGGTCTTAACGTTGACGTTATTGTGTTGATGTTGGCGGAGGTCTTAACATCGACGTTATTGTGTTGATGTTGGCGGAGCTCTTAACGTTGATGTTATTGTGTTGATGTTAGTTGGAGGAGGTCTTAACATTGATGTTATTGTGTTGATGTTAGTTGGCGGAGGTCTTAACATCGATGTTAGTTGGCGGAGGTCTTAACATCGACGTTATTGTGTTGATGTTAGTTGGCGGAGGTCTTAACGTTGACGTTATTGTGTTGATGTTGGCGGAGGTCTTAACATCGACGTTATTGTGTTGATGTTAGTTGGCGGAGGTCTTAACATCGATGTTAGTTGGCGGAGGTCTTAACATCGACGTTATTGTGTTGATGTTAGTTGGCGGAGGTCTTAACGTTGATGTTATTGTGTTGATGTTAGTTGGCGGAGATCTTAACGTTGACGTTATTGTGTTGATATTGGCGGAGGTCTTAACGTTGATGTTATTGTGTTGATGTTAGTTGGCGGAGATCTTAACGTTGACGTTATTGTGTTGATATTGGCGGAGGTCTTAACGTTGATGTTATTGTGTTGATGTTAGTTGGCGGAGGTCTTAACGTTCGTTATTGTTGATGTTAGTTGGCGGAGGTCTTAACGTTGACGTTATTGTTGATGTTAGTTGGCGGAGGTCTTAACGTCGATGTTATTGTGTTGATGTTAGTTGGCGGAGATCTTAACGTTGACGTTATTGTGTTGATATTGGCGGAGGTCTTAACGTTGATGTTATTGTGTTGATGTTAGTTGGCGGAGGTCTTAATGTTGATGTTATTGTGTTGATGTTTGCGGGGGTCTTAACGTCGACGTTATTGTGTTGATGTTAGTTGGCGGAGGTCTTAACGTTGACATTATTGTTGATGTTAGTTGGCGGAGGTCTTAACGTCCGTTATTGTTGATGTTAGTTGGCGGAGGTCTTAACGTTGACGTTATTGTTGATGTTAGTTGGCGGAGGTCTTAACGTTGACGTTATTGTGTTGATGTTGGCGGAGGTCTTAACGTTGACGTTATTGTGTTGATGTTGGCAGAGGTCTTAATGTTGACGTTATTGTGTTGATGTTGGTTGGTGGAGGTCTTAATGTTGATGTTATTGTGTTGATGTTAGTTGGCGGAGGTCTTAACATCAACGTTATTGTGTTGATGTTAGTTGGCGGAGGTCTTAACGTTGACGTTATTGTGTTGATGTTGGCGGAGGTCTTAATGTTGACGTTATTGTGTTGATGTTGGTTGGTGGAGGTCTTAATGTTGATGTTATTGTGTTGATGTTAGTTGGCGGAGGTCTTAACATCAACGTTATTGTGTTGATGTTAGTTGGCGGAGGTCTTAACGTAGACGTTATTGTGTTGATGTTAGTTGGCGGAGGTCTTAACATTGATGTTATTGTGTTGATGTTAGTTGGCGGAGGTCTTAACATCGACGTTATTGTGTTGATGTTAGTTGGTGGAGGTCTTAATGTTGACGTTATTGTGTTGATGTTGGCGGAGGTCTTAATGTTGATGTTATTGTGTTGATGTTGGCGGAGATCTTAATGTTGATGTTATTGTGTTGATGTTAGTTGGCGGAGGTCTTAATGTTGATGTTATTGTGTTGATGTTAGTTGGCGGAGGTCTTAACGTCGACGTTATTGTGTTGATGTTAGTTGGCGGAGGTCTTAATGTTGATGTCATTGTGTTGATGTTGGTTGGCGGAGGTCTTAATGTTGATGTTATTGTGTTGATGTTGGCGGAGGTCTTAACATCGACGTTATTGTATTGATGTTAGTTGGCGGAGGTTTTAATGTTGACGTTATTGTGTTGATGTTAGTTGGCGGAGGTCTTAATGTTGATGTTATTGTGTTGATGTTAGTTAACAAGGCAGTTAACCCACTGTTCCCCTGAACAAGGCAGTTAACCCACTGTTCCCCTGAACAAGGCAGTTAACCCACTGTTCCCCTGAACAAGACAGTTAACCCACTGTTCCCCTGAACAAGGCAGTAATAACTCACTGTTCCCCTGAACAAGGCAGTAATAACCCACTGTTCCCCTGAACAAGGCAGTAATAACCCACTGTTCCCCTGAACAAGGCAGTAATAACCCACTGTTCCCCTGAACAAGGCAGTAATAACCCACTGTTCCCCTGAACAAGGCAGTAATAACCCACTGTTCCCCTGAACAAGGCAGTAATAACCCACTGTTCCCCTGAACAAGGCAGTAATAACCCACTCTTCCCCTGAACAAGGCAGTAATAACCCACTGTTCCCCCGAACAAGGCAGTAATAACCCACTGTTCCCCCGAACAAGGCAGTAATAACCCACTGTTCCCCCGAACAAGGCAGTAATAACCCACTGTTCCCCTGAACAAGGCAGTAATAACCCACTGTTCCCCTGAACAAGGCAGTAATAACCCGCTGTTCACCTGAACAACGCAGTTAAATCCACTGTTCCCCTGAACAAGGCAGTTATAACCCACTGTTCCCCTGAACAAAGCAGTTAACCCACTGTTCCCCTGAACAAGGCAGTAATAACCCACTGTTCCCCTGAACAAGGCAGTTAATCCACTGTTCCCCTGAACAAGGCAGTAATAACCCACTGTTCCCCTGAACAAGGCAGTAATAACCCACTGTTCCCCTGAACAAGGCAGTTAACCCACTGTTCCCCTGAACAAGGCAGTAATAACCCACTGTTCCCCTGAACAAGGCAGTAATAACCCACTGTTCCCCTGAACAAGGCAGTAATAACCCACTGTTCCCCTGAACAAGGCAGTAATAACCCACTGTTCCCCTGAACAAGGCAGTTAACCCACTGTTCCCCTGAACAAGGCAGTTAACCCACTGTTCCCCTGGACAAGGCAGTTTAACCACAGTTCCCCTGAACAAGGCAGTAATAACCCACTGTTCCCCTGAACAAGGCAGTTAATCCGCTGTTCCCCTGAACAAGGCAGTTAATCCGCTGTTCCCCTGAACAAGGCAGTAATAACCCACTGTGCCCCTGAACAACGCAGTTAACCCACTGTTCCCCTGAACAAGGCAGTAATAACCCACTGTTCCCCTGAACAAGGCAGTAATAACCCACTGTTCCCCTGAACAAGGCAGTTAATCCACTGTTCCCCTGAACAAGGGTAGTTAATCCACTGTTCCCCTGAACAAGGCAGTAATAACCCACTGTTCCCCTGAACAAGGCAGTTAATCCACTGTTCCCCTGAACAAGGCAGTTAATCCACTGTTCCCCTGAACAAGGCAGTTAATCCACTGTTCCTAGGCCGTCATTGAAAATAACAATTTGTTCTTAACCGACTTTCCTAGTTAAATAAAATTAGAGCAGTAAAAATACATGTTTTGTCATAACCGTGATAAATGGTCTGATATACCATGACTGTCAGCCAATCAGCATTCAGGACTGGAACCACACAGTTTATAAATAATAATAAACCTGTTGTTACATACTTGTTGTAGACCGTTTTTAAATAATGACCGTAACATGTTATCCTCCCCACTGCTGGTCTCTGAAGCGATAGCTAAGATGTTGGTCCGTTGTCAATCAATCAAATATATTTATATCATCTGATATCACAAAGTGCTGTACAGAAACCCAGCCTAAAACCCCAAACGGCAAGCAATGCAGGTGTCGAAGCACGGTGGCTAGGACAATCTCTGTATGTGTGTGTGTGTTGTAGTTTGTGTGTAATGGACAGTATTATGTTTGACCAGGTGCTGATCTCGGAGGCGATAGCGAAGATGCTGGTCCAGGACCTCCAGCCTGCCTCCCTGGTGGCTCTCAGAGGATTCAGAGAGTTACTGCAGCTGTTAGAGCCTCGCTATACCCCCGAGCCCCCCAGATACCTCCACACCCAGCTCCTCCCAGCCTACGCCTACCAGGCCCAGCTGGCCACCAGACAGGCCCTGGCCTCAGCCCTCTCTCTCAGCCTCTCTGTCTCCCTCTGGAGGGGTTTCCTTGGGACCGCAGCAGGGGTTAACACTGGGTATGTACTCTAAGCCTAACTCTAGGGTACGGGCAGGTCTCAGGTTTCACTACATTTGATCACTAACATTTTGAAGCTGAGCCCTTTCCTCGTCCTCTGCTGCACAGTACAGTCATATCTGATCATAACATGGTGTCAGAAGTGCTTCCACCTCATTAAATATCAGACAGGAGAGATTATTTCACAGGAAATGTTGCTGGACTGTTAGTGATAAAAAGTAGCTAACAGCTCTCATCATTGAGCAGCCCGAGCAGAGCTGTTGCTATGGAAACTCAGACTCAGAGCCTCCATGAGCTGAATGCATGCAGAGTGAGCTCCCTGAGCACAGGGAGCGAGTGGCAGTCAGAGCGGAGCAGCTAATGGATTTACTAACAGGAAGTTATTTCGGTCTTCGGGCCGGGCCTTAAATTTGGCTGAAACAATGGGGCCTGAATGTCGCGGGTAGGGCTTGGGCTTAAAATTCATACTCGTGCATGGTGATTTTAGCCATGCACAGTAGAGCCATCTCTGTAATATGTCTGTCCTACTGTCCTACTCAGGGTGCCATTTGGAACCCATACCTAATATTTTCCTATATAGTGCACTAGTTAATGACACCCTGTTTCCTATATAGTGCACTAGTTAATGACACCCTGTTTCCTATATAGTTAACTAGTTAATGACACCCTGTTTCCTATATAGTACACTAGTTAATGACACCCTGTTTCCTATATAGTGCACTAGTTAATGACACCCTGTTTCCTATATAGTGCACTAGTTAATGACACCCTGTTTCCTATATAGTGCACTAGTTAATGACACCCTGTTTCCTATATAGTGCACTAGTTAATGACACCCTGTTTCCTATATAGTGCACTAGTTTGACACCCTGTTTCCTATATAGTGCACTAGTTAATGACACCCTGTTTCCTATATAGTGCACTAGTTAATGACACCCTGTTTCCTATATAGTGCACTAGTTAATGACACCACTGTTTCCTATATAGTGCACTAGTTAATGACACCCTGTTTCCTATATAGTGCACTAGTTAATGACACCCTGTTTCCTATATAGTGCACTAGTTAATGACACCCCTGTTTTAATGACCTATATAGTGCACTAGTTAATGACACCCTGTTTCCTATATAGTGCACTAGTTAATGACACCCTGTTTCCTATATAGTGCACTAGTTAATGACACCCTGTTTCCTATATAGTACACTAGTTAATGACACCCTGTTTCCTATATAGTGCACTAGTTAATGACACCCTGTTTCCTATATAGTGCACTAGTTAATGACACCCTGTTTCCTATATAGTGCACTAGTTAATGACACCCTGTTTCCTATATAGTGCACTAGTTAATGACACCCTGTTTCCTATATAGTGCACTAGTTAATGACACCCTGTTTCCTATATAGTGCACTAGTTAATGACACCCTGTTTCCTATATAGTGCACTAGTTAATGACACACTGTTTCCTATATAGTGCACTAGTTAATGACACCCTGTTTCCTATATAGTGCACTAGTTAATGACACCCTGTTTCCTATATAGTGCACTAGTTAATGACACCCTGTTTCCTATATAGTGCACTAGTTAATGACACCCTGTTTCCTATATAGTTAATGACACTAGTTAATGACACCCTGTTTCCTATATAGTGCACTAGTTAATGACACCCTGTTTCCTATATAGTGCACCCTAGTTAATGACACCCTGTTTCCTATATAGTGCACTAGTTAATGACACCCTGTTTCCTATATAGTGCACTAGTTAATGACACCCTGTTTCCTATATAGTGCACTAGTTAATGACACCCTGTTTCCTATATAGTGCACTAGTTAATGACACCCTGTTTCCTATATAGTGCACTAGTTAATGACACCCCCTGTTTCCTATATAGTGCACTAGTTAATGACACCCTGTTTCCTATATAGTGCACTAGTTAATGACACCCTGTTTCCTATATAGTGCACTAGTTAATGACACCCTGTTTCCTATATAGTGCACTAGTTAATGACACCCTGTTTCCTATATAGTGCACTAGTTAATGACACCCTGTTTCCTATATAGTGCACTAGTTAATGACACCCTGTTTCCTATATAGTGCACTAGTTAATGACACCCTGTTTCCTATATAGTGCACTAGTTAATGACACCCTGTTTCCTATATAGTGCACTAGTTAATGACACCCTGTTTCCTATATAGTGCACTAGTTAATGACACCCTGTTTCCTATATAGTTAGTTAATGACACCCTGTTTCCTATATAGTGCACTAGTTAATGACACCCTGTTTCCTATATAGTGTTAATGACACCCTGTTTCCTATATAGTTAGTTAATGACACCCTGTTTCCTATATAGTGCACTAGTTAATGACACCCTGTTTCCTATATAGTGCACTAGTTAATGACACCCTGTTTCCTATATAGTGCACTAGTTAATGACTGTTTCCTATATAGTTAGTTAATGACACCCTGTTTCCTATATAGTGCACTAGTTAATGACACCCTGTTTCCTATATAGTGCACTAGTTAATGACACCCTGTTTCCTATATACCTATAGTGCACTAGTTAATGACACCCTGTTTCCTATATAGTGCACTAGTTAATGACACCCTGTTTCCTATATAGTGCACTAGTTAATGACACCCTGTTTCCTATATAGTGCACTAGTTAATGACACCCTGTTTCCTATATAGTGCACTAGTTAATGACACCCTGTTTCCTATATAGTGCACTAGTTAATGACACCCTGTTTCCTATATAGTGCACTAGTTAATGACACCCTGTTTCCTATATAGTGCACTAGTTAATGACACCCTGTTTCCTATATAGTGCACTAGTTAATGACACCCTTTTCCTAATGAATGACACCCTGTTTCCTATATAGTGCACTAGTTAATGACACCCTGTTTCTGTTTCCTATATAGTGCACTAGTTAATGACACCCTGTTTCCTATATAGTGCACTAGTTACACCTGTTTCCTATATAGTGCACTAGTTAATGACACCCTGTTTCCTATATAGTGCACTAGTTAATGACACCCTGTTTCCTATATAGTGCACTAGTTAATGACACCCTGTTTCCTATATAGTGCACTAGTTACACCCTGACACCCTGTTTCCTATATAGTGCACTAGTTAATGACACCCTGTTTCCTATATAGTGCACTAGTTAATGACACCCTGTTTCCTATATAGTGCACTAGTTAATGACACCCTGTTTCCTATATAGTGCACTAGTTAATGACACCCTGTTTCCTATATAGTGCACTAGTTAATGACACCCTGTTTCCTATATAGTGCACTAGTTAATGACACCCTGTTTCCTATATAGTGCACTAGTTAATGACACCCTGTTTCCTATATAGTGCACTAGTTAATGACACCCTGTTTCCTATATAGTACACTAGTTAATGACACCCTGTTTCCTATATAGTGCACTAGTTAATGACACCCTGTTTCCTATATAGTGCACTAGTTAATGACACCCTGTTTCCTATATAGTGCACTAGTTAATGACACCCTGTTTCCTATATAGTGCACTAGTTTGACACCCTGTTTCCTATATAGTGCACTAGTTAATGACACCCTGTTTCCTATATAGTGCACTAGTTAATGACACCCTGTTTCCTATATAGTGCACTAGTTAATGACACCCTGTTTCCTATATAGTGCACTAGTTAATGACACCCTGTTTCCTATATAGTGCACTAGTTAATGACACCCTGTTTCCTATATAGTGCACTAGTTAATGACACCCTGTTTCCTATATAGTGCACTAGTTAATGACACCCTGTTTCCTATATAGTGCACTAGTTAATGACACCCTGTTTCCTATATAGTACACTAGTTAATGACACCCTGTTTCCTATATAGTGCACTAGTTAATGACACCCTGTTTCCTATATAGTGCACTAGTTAATGACACCCTGTTTCATATAGTGCACTAGTTAATGACACCCTGTTTCCTATAGTGCACTAGTTAATGACACCCTGTTTCCTATATAGTGCACTAGTTAATGACACCCTGTTTCCTATATAGTGCACTAGTTAATGACACCCTGTTTCCATATAGTGACTAGTTAATGACACCCTGTTTCCTATATAGTGCACTAGTTAATGACACCCTGTTTCCTATATAGTACACTAGTTAATGACACCCTGTTTCCTATATAGTGCACTACTTAATGGGAATAGCATGCCGTCATCTAGGGTTGTTCATTATGTGTCCTCCTACCCGTCCTGCAGGTACCTGGGGGTGACCTGCCACTTCCTGTCGTCTGATTGGCAGATGCGTTCCGCCCTGCTGGCCTGCCTGCCTCTGGTTGGTGGGCTCTCGGCCAATCGCGTGCTAGCAGAGTTCGAGGAGGTGTGTGTGGCGCACGGCGTTTCGGGCCGAGCGTTCCGTGTCGTGGCTGACCCATTTCCCTCTGAAACTCACCCCTCTTGCCGCCTACCAGGGTTCTGTATCCACGGCAACCCGGGAGATGATGCAGACGAGGAAGAGGAGGAGAGTGGGGATGAAGGAGGAGAGAGGGAAGGAGAGGTAGAACAGGAGGACTGGTGGGAGGGAGGTCTGGGGTCTGGCAGGATAGACTGTTTCTGTTGTTCTCTGGGTCAGTGTGTGAGAGATGGGCTGCTCTCCTCCTCACCTCTCCTCTCCTCCACCCTGGCTAAAGCCTCATCCTTCTATAACTATGTCACCTCCGCCGTGCCACACGACAAACTGGTGGGCCTGTTGGGAGGGGGGTTGGGGGGGGCGGGGAGCAGCAGGGCTGGAGAGCGAGACTGGGCCGTACAACTCAAGGTAAGAAGGACTTAATATAGTCTAGTTACAACATAGAACAGCCTGCTGGTTTAAAAGTGTAAATTATAACAATGCTCTTTTGATTCCATTCTCCTCTCCTCCAGGTGTTGCGTGGTCTTCTGGACTCAGCAGAGTTCTTGGAGGATGTGTCTGACCGGGCTGACCTGGTGCTGAGTGGCCAGGAGGTGGCGCTGCTCAGAGAACTCACAGACACACTGGAACCCTTTACTGAGGCCTGGGACATGGTGCACACACACAGACAGGTGAGAGACAGACACACACACACACAGACAGGTGAGAGACAGACACACAGACAGGTGAGAGACAGACACACAGACAGGTGAGAGACAGACACACAGACAGGTGAGAGACAGACACACAGACAGGTGAGAGACAGACACACAGACAGGTGAGAGACAGACACACAGACAGGTGAGAGACAGACACACAGACAGGTGAGAGACAGACACACAGACAGGTGAGAGACAGACACACAGACAGGTGAGAGACAGACACACAGACAGACAGGTGAGACAGACAGACACACACACAGACAGGTGAGAGACAGACAGACACACACACAGACAGGTGAGAGACAGACAGACAGACACACACACAGACAGGTAAGAGACAGACAGACAGACACACACACAGACAGGTGAGACAGACAGACAGACAGACACACAGACAGGTGAGACAGACAGACAGACACACAGACAGGTGAGACAGACAGACAGACACGCACAGACAGGTGAGAGACAGACAGACACACGCACAGACAGGTGAGACAGACAGACACACGCACAGACAGGTGAGAGACAGACAGACACACGCACAGACAGGTGAGAGACAGACACACGCACAGACAGGTGAGAGACAGACACAGACACACAGACAGGTGAGACAGACAGACAGACACACAGACAGGTGAGACAGACAGACAGACACGCACAGACAGGTGAGAGACAGACAGACACACGCACAGACAGGTGAGACAGACAGACACACGCACAGACAGGTGAGAGACAGACAGACACACGCACAGACAGGTGAGAGACAGACACACGCACAGACAGGTGAGAGACAGACACAGACACACAGACAGGTGAGAGACAGACAGACACGCACAGACAGGTGAGAGACAGACGGACAGACACGCACAGACAGGTGAGAGACAGACAGACAGACACACATGCACAGACAGGTGAGGGACAGACAGACAGACACACATGCGCACAGACAGGTGAGAGACGGACAGACAGGCGAGGCGCACAGACAGGTGAGAGACGCACAGACAGGTGAGATCCAGACACACACACACACAGACAGGTGAGAGACACACAGACAGACAGACAGACAGGTGAGAGACACACAGACAGACAGACAGGTGAGAGACACACAGGCAGACAGGTGAGAGACACACAGGCAGACAGGTGAGAGACACACAGGCAGACAGGTGAGAGACAGACAGACAGACAGACAGACAGACAGACAGACAGACACACAGACACACAGACACACAGACAGACAGGTGAGAGACACACAGGCAGACAGGTGAGAGACACACAGGCAGACAGGTGAGAGACACACAGGCAGACAGGTGAGAGACACACAGGCAGACAGGTGACAGACACACAGGCAGACAGGTGACAGACACACAGGCAGACAGGTGAGAGACACACAGGCAGACAGGTGAGAGACACACAGGCAGACAGGTGAGAGACACACAGACAGGCAGACAGGTGAGAGACACACAGACAGGCAGACAGGTGAGAGACACACAGACAGGCAGACAGGTGAGAGACACACAGACAGGCAGACAGGTGAGAGACACACAGACAGGTGACAGACACACAGACAGACAGACAGGTGACAGACACACAGACAGACAGACAGGTGACAGACACACAGACAGACAGCCAGGTGAGGGACACACAGACAGGTGAGAGACAGACACACAGACAGGTGAGAGACAGACACACAGACAGGTGAGAGACAGACACACAGACAGACAGGTGAGACAGACAGACACACACACAGACAGGTGAGAGACAGACAGACACACACACAGACAGGTGAGAGACAGACAGACAGACACACACACAGACAGGTAAGAGACAGACAGACAGACACACACACAGACAGGTGAGACAGACAGACAGACACACAGACAGGTGAGACAGACAGACAGACACACAGACAGGTGAGACAGACAGACAGACACGCACAGACAGGTGAGAGACAGACAGACACACGCACAGACAGGTGAGACAGACAGACACACGCACAGACAGGTGAGAGACAGACACACGCACAGACAGGTGAGAGACAGACACAGACACACAGACAGGTGAGACAGACAGACAGACACACAGACAGGTGAGAGACAGACAGACACGCACAGACAGGTGAGAGACAGACAGACACGCACAGACAGGTGAGAGACAGACGGACAGACACGCACAGACAGGTGAGAGACAGACAGACAGACACACATGCACAGACAGGTGAGGGACAGACAGACAGACACACATGCGCACAGACAGGTGAGAGACGGACAGACAGGCGAGGCGCACAGACAGGTGAGAGACGCACAGACAGGTGAGATCCAGACACACACACACACAGACAGGTGAGAGACACACAGACAGACAGACAGGTGAGAGACACACAGACAGACAGACAGGTGAGAGACACACAGGCAGACAGGTGAGAGACACACAGGCAGACAGGTGAGAGACACACAGGCAGACAGGTGACAGACACACAGGCAGACAGGTGAGAGACAGACAGACAGACAGACAGACACACAGACACACAGACACACAGACACACAGACACACAGACACACAGACACACAGACAGACAGGTGAGAGACACACAGGCAGACAGGTGAGAGACACACAGGCAGACAGGTGAGAGACACACAGGCAGACAGGTGAGAGACACACAGGCAGACAGGTGAGAGACACACAGGCAGACAGGTGACAGACACACAGGCAGACAGGTGACAGACACACAGGCAGACAGGTGAGAGACACACAGGCAGACAGGTGAGAGACACACAGGCAGACAGGTGAGAGACACACAGACAGGCAGACAGGTGAGAGACACACAGACAGGCAGACAGGTGAGAGACACACAGACAGGCAGACAGGTGAGAGACACACAGACAGGCAGACAGGTGAGAGACACACAGACAGGTGACAGACACACAGACAGACAGACAGGTGACAGACACACAGACAGACAGACAGGTGACAGACAGACAGACAGACAGCCAGGTGAGGGACACACAGACAGGTGAGACAGACAGATTACAGACAGACAGGTGAGAGACACAGACAGGTGAGACAGACAGTTGACAGACAGACAGGTGAGAGACACAAAGACAGACAGGTGACAGACAGACAGGTGAGAGACACAGACAGGTGAGACAGACAGGTGACAGACAGACAGGTGAGAGACACGCAGACAGACAGGTGAGAGACACGCAGACAGACAGGTGAGAGACACGCAGACAGACAGGTGAGAGACACGCAGACAGACAGGTGAGAGACACGCAGACAGACAGGCGAGAGACACGCAGACAGACAGGCGAGAGACACGCAGACAGACAGGCGAGAGACACGCAGACAGACAGGCGAGAGACACGCAGACAGACAGGCGAGAGACACGCAGACAGACAGGCGAGAGACACGCAGACAGACAGGCGAGAGACACGCAGACAGACAGGCGAGAGACACGCAGACAGACAGGCGAGAGACACGCAGACAGACAGGCGAGAGACACGCAGACAGACAGGCGAGAGACACGCAGACAGACAGGCGAGAGACACGCAGACAGACAGGCGAGAGACACGCAGACAGACAGGCGAGAGACACGCAGACAGACAGGCGAGAGACACGCAG
Source organism: Oncorhynchus gorbuscha (assembly GCF_021184085.1). Lineage (NCBI taxonomy): Eukaryota > Metazoa > Chordata > Actinopteri > Salmoniformes > Salmonidae > Oncorhynchus > Oncorhynchus gorbuscha. The sequence goes on along the minus strand of NC_060175.1, from coordinate 108,786,896 downwards.
ACAGACAGGCGAGAGACACGCAGACAGACAGGCGAGAGACACGCAGACAGACAGGCGAGAGACACAGACAGACAGGTGAGATACAGACCAGACAGGTGAGATACAGACAAGACCGGTGAGAGAAAGTGAAAGAGACAGACAGACAGGTGAGAGACACAGACAGACGGGTGAGAGACACAGACAGACGGGTGAGAGACACAGACAGACGGGTGAGAGACACAGACAGACAGACGGGTGAGAGACACACAGACAGGTGACAGACACACAGACAGACAGACAGGTGACAGACAGACAGACAGACAGACAGGTGACAGACAGACAGACAGCCAGGTGAGGGACACACAGACAGGTGAGACAGACAGATTACAGACAGACAGGTGAGAGACACAGACAGGTGAGACAGACAGTTGACAGACAGACAGGTGAGAGACACAAAGACAGACAGGTGACAGACAGACAGGTGAGAGACACAGACAGGTGAGACAGACAGGTGACAGACAGACAGACAGGTGAGAGACACGCAGACAGACAGGTGAGAGACACGCAGACAGACAGGTGAGAGACACGCAGACAGACAGGTGAGAGACACGCAGACAGACAGGGGAGAGACACGCAGACAGACAGGGGAGAGACACGCAGACAGACAGGGGAGAGACACGCAGACAGACAGGGGAGAGACACGCAGACAGACAGGGGAGAGACACGCAGACAGACAGGGGAGAGACACGCAGACAGACAGGGGAGAGACACGCAGACAGACAGGGGAGAGACACGCAGACAGACAGAGAGACACGCAGACAGACAGAGAGACACACAGACAGAGAGACACGCAGACAGACAGGCGAGAGACACGCAGACAGACAGGCGAGAGACACGCAGACAGACAGGCGAGAGACACGCAGACAGACAGGTGAGATACAGACCAGACAGGTGAGATACAGACAAGACAGGTGAGAGAAAGTGAAAGAGACAGACAGACAGGTGAAAGACACAGACAGACAGGTGAGAGACACAGACAGACAGGTGAGAGACACAGACAGACAGGTGAGAGACACAGACAGACAGGTGAGAGACACAGACAGACAGGTGAGAGACACAGACAGACAGGTGAGAGACACAGACAGACAGACAGACAGACAGACAGACAGGGGTGAGAGACACAGACAGACAGACGGGTGAGAGACACAGACAGACAGACGGGTGAGAGACAGACAGACGGGTGAGAGACAGACAGACAGGTGAGAGACAGACAGGCAGACAGGTGAGAGACAGACAGGCAGACAGGTGAGAGACAGACAGGCAGACAGGTGAGAGACAGACAGGCAGACAGGTGAGAGACAGACAGACAGACAGGTGAGAGACAGACAGACAGGTGAGAGACAGACAGACAGACAGGTGAGAGACAGACAGACAGACAGGTGAGAGACAGACAGACAGACAGACAGACAGGTGAGAGACAGACAGACAGACAGACAGAGACAGGCAGACAGACAGGTGAGAGACAGGCAGACAGACAGGTGAGAGACAGGCAGACAGACAGGTGAGACAGGCAGACAGACAGGTGAGAGACAGGCAGACAGACAGGTGAGAGACAGGCAGGCAGACAGGTGAGAGACAGACAGGCAGACAGGTGAGAGACAGGCAGACAGACAGGTGAGAGACAGACAGACAGGCAGACAGACAGGTGAGAGACAGACAGACAGACAGGTGAGAGACAGGCAGACAGACAGGTGAGAGACAGGCAGACAGACAGGTGAGAGACAGGCAGACAGACAGGTGAGAGACAGGCAGACAGACAGGTGAGAGACAGGCAGACAGACAGGTGAGACACAGGCAGACAGACAGGTGAGACACAGACAGACAGACAGGTGAGACACAGACAGACAGACAGGTGAGACACAGACAGACAGACAGGTGAGAGACAGACAGACAGACAGACAGGTGAGAGACAGACAGACAGACAGACAGGTGAGAGACAGACAGACAGACAGGTGAGAGACAGACAGACAGGTGAGAGACAGACAGACAGACAGGTGAGAGACAGACAGACAGACAGGTGAGAGACAGACAGACAGACAGGTGAGAGACGCACAGACAGACACGTGAGAGACGCACAGACAGACACGTGAGAGACACACACAGACAGACAGACAGGTGAGAGACACACACAGACAGACAGACAGGTGAGAGACAGACAGGTGAGAGAAAGTGAGAGACAGACAGACAGGTGAGAGACACACACAGACAGCCGTCCAGGTGAGAGACACAGACAGACCGGCCGGTTGAGAGACAGACCGGCCAGTTGAGAGACAGACCAGACAGGTGAGAGACAGACAGACAGACAGACAGACAGACAGACAGACAGACAGACAGACAGACAGACAGACAGACAGACAGACAGACAGACAGACAGACAGACAGACAGACAGACAGACAGACAGACAGACAGACAGACAGGTGAGAGACAGACAGACAGGTTAATGGTTGTGTTCTTGTCTCCTGACAGGGTGACAGACACGTCTCCATCAGTCTGGCTCTGCCCTGTGTCCTGGGGCTCCGTAAGCACCTGTCAGAGTGCGTCTCCCCCCAGCTACCCTGCCTGCTGCTGGGCTTGTCTCAAGCCGTAGAGCGCCGTTTGGCTCCCATCCTGGAGGACCCTCTGTACGTCACCGCCACCACCCTGGACCCACAGTTCAAACTCACCTGGAGCTCAGACCCTGACTGGCACAGACAGGTCCTCCTGGACGAGGTCACCAAACACACACAAACACAGGGCCCCAGCATGGAGCTCACCCCCCAGGCCCAGTCCCCTGTCGCAGCTTTGTCCCCAGCCTCGTCCCCTCTTCCCTCCTCCACTTCGCTCAGCAGGCCCTGCAAGCTGTTCTCCTTCATCAAGCAAAGGCCCACGGCGCAGGCAAAGAGCGTGGAGCAGGAGCTGGCAGGGTACCTGCGTGAGGAGCCCACTGAGGAGGAGCCTCTCCACTACTGGAGACGAAAGACTATAGACTTCCCTCAGCTCAGCCAGGTGGCCAAGCGGGCGTTTACTGTGCCAGCTGGGACCTCCACCGTGGAGACCATCTTTACCTCGGCCAGACACTGGCTCCAACCCGGCAGAGGCAGGGCTCTCCCCAAAAACCTTGAGACACTCATCTATCTCAAAACCAACTATAGGTTACTGTGGACTTAATGGATCAGCCCTACACCAGAGGCACAAACACAGCTACAGAGACACAAACACAGCTACAGAGACACAAACACAGCTACAGAGACACAAACACAGCTACAGAGACACAAACACAGCTACAGAGACACAAACACAGCTACAGAGGCACAAACACAGCTACAGAGGCACAAACACAGCTACAGAGGCACAAACACAGCTACAGGCTGGTAATGTTGTCCATGTAACCCGATGGAGACTCTCAAACTTGAAGACCAATTACAGACTACTGTGGACTTCGACACAGACCGCTATGGACCCAAACACTATAGTCCAATTAGCCTACAGGTTTCAGACCTAAACACTATAGTCCAATTAGCCTACAGGTTTCAGACCTAAACACTATAGTCCAATTAGCCTACAGGTTTCAGACCTAAACACTATAGTCCAATTAGCCTACAGGTTTCAGACCTAAACACTATAGTCCAATTAGCCTACAGGTTTCAGACCTAAACACTATAGTCCAATTAGCCTACAGGTTTCAGACCTAAACACTATAGTCCAATTAGCCTACAGGTTTCAGACCTGCAGTGCCTTGCAAAAGTATTCACCCTCCTTGGTGATTTGCCTACTTTGTTGCATTACAACCTGTAATTTAAACAGATTTTTATTTGAATTTCATGTAATAGACATACACAAAATAGTTCAAATTGGTGAAGTGAAATGAAGAAAAGTAATTTTTTAAAGAATTCAATAAAATTACAAACTGAAAAGTGGTGCGTGCATATGTTTTCACCCCCTTTGCTATGAAGACCCTAAATAAGATCTGGTGCAACCAATTACCTTTAGAAGTCACATAATTAGTTAGATTGTACACAGGTGGACTTTATTTAAGTCACATGATCTCAGTATATATATACCTGTTCTGAAAGGCCCCAGAGTCTGCAACACCACCAAGCAAGCGGTACCATGAAGACCAAGGAGCTCTCCAAACAGGTCAGGGACAAAGTTGTGGAGAAGTACAGATCAGCGTTGGGTTATAAAAAATTTAAGAATGAGAAACTTTGAACAGCGCACCATTAAATCCATTATTAAAAAATGGAAAGAATATGGCACCAAAACTCACAGACCAGGCAAGAAGGGCATTAATCAGAGAGGCAACAAAGAGACCAAAGATAACCCTGAAGGAGCTGCAAAGCTCCACAGCGGAGATTGGAGTATCTGTCCATAGGACCACTTTAAGCTGTACACTCCACAGAGCTAGACTTTACGGAAGAGTGGCCAGAAGAAAGCCATTGCTTAAAGAAAAAAAATAAGCAAACACATTTGGTGTTTGCTAAAAGGCATGTGGGAGACTCCCCAAACATATGGAAGAAGGTACTCTGGTCAGATGAGACTAAAATTTAGCTTTTTGGCCATCAAGGAAAACACTATGACTGGCACAAACCCAACACCTCTCATCACCCCGAGAACACCATCCCCACAGTGACGCATGGTGGTGGCAGCATCATGCTGTGGGGATGTTTTTCATCGGCAGGGACTTTGAAACTGGTCAGAATTGAAGGAATGATGGATGGCGCTAAATACAGGGAAATTCTGTTTGTCTTCCAGATATTTGAGACTGGGACGGAGGTTCAACTTCCAGCAGGACAATGACACTAAGTACACTGCTAAAGCAACACTTGAGTGGTTTAAGGGGAAACATTTAAATATCTTGGAATAGCCTAGTCAAAACCCAGACCTCAATCCAATTGAGAATCTGTAGTACGATTTAAAGATTGCTGTACACCAGCAGAACCCCTCCAACTTGAAGGAGCTGGAGCAGTTTTGCCTTGAAGATTGGGCAAAAATCCCAGTGGCTTGATGTGCCAAGCTTATAGAGACATACCCTAAGAGACTTGCATCTGTAATTGCTGTTAAAGGTGTCTCTACAAAGTATTGACTTGGGGGGGGTGAATAGTTATGCACGCTCAAGTTTTCTGTTTTCTTGTCTTGTTTCTTGTTTGATAAATATGTTGCATCTTCAAAGTGATTGGCAGGTGTGTAAATCAAATTATACAAACCCCCTGAAAATCCATTTTCATTCCAGGTTGTAAGGCAACAAAATAGGAAAAATGCCGAAGAGGGTGAATACTTTTGCAAGCCACTGTAAACACTATAATCCATGTTCCCTACAGGTTTCAGACCTGAACACTATAGTTCATGTTCCCTACAGGTTTCAGACCTGAACACTATAATATATGCCATTTAGCAGACGCTTTTATCCAAAGCGACTTACAGTCATGTGTGCATACATTCTACGTATGGGTGGTCCCGGGGATCGAACCCACTACCCTGGCTGCGCCATGCTCTACAAACTGATGCTCTAAGGACCAACTGAGCTCATGTTCCCTACAGGTTTCAGACCTGACACTATAGTTCATGTTCCCTACAGGTTTCAGACCTGAACACTATAGTTCATGAAGCCTACAGGTTTCAGACTGCTATGGACGTAAACACTATAATCCATGTTCCCTACAGGTTTCAGACTTGAACACTATAGTACATTTAGCCTACAGGTTTCAGACTGCTATGGACGTAAACACTATAATCCATGTTCCCTACAGGTTTCAGACTGCTTTGTACCTAAACACTATAATCCATGTTCCCTACAGGTTTCAGACTTGAACACTATAGTACATTTAGCCTACAGGTTTCAGACTGCTTTGTACCTAAACACTGTACCCAGCTGACAACGAACATTACCACAACTTTAGAAAACGAGTCTCATTAGGTCATTAAATAATGTTTTTCATACGAATGTTCCTGTGATGTGCAAGGAATGTTTTCAAAAGACAATTCATTTTAATGTCCAATAGAACGTGGTTACCATGTTCTCAGAACTTAATATTTCCCCAATTGTTTTATTTATTACACATCAAGGCCCTGCTTGGTGAACCACTGATCCACTCATAGCTATTTGTCTGTTGTCAAGGAGACTCACACACACAGTGCTTTTAACATACTGTTTTCAACAAACATATTTGACACATTTTGACAAACGTGATTACATAGTGCATGTTCATTTTTTACATTATTATTCTCACCTGGGATTTGAACTCACAACCTCTTGGTTTATCGTACTCTGATCTTCCTGCTTCGCCTCCATGTTGGATCTCAGTTAATCTGACTATTCTCCCATAATTTATTTGATTTACTTATTTCAGCAATTTAATGGCTTTCTGTATAATTGTCTAACTTTGGGTCATTTTAACCTGTATTAAATGATACTCCTGAAACACTAAAATGATTATTAAAATATTTCCTCGAGTGTATTTTCAACAGAGCTGAGATTCCACCTATCAGGTTGTTTCAGATCAAATGCCTAGGGAGGAGGGGTTAAGGTTTCTTCAGGACAGGGCTATACTGGCCCAATAAGTACATGTCCTAGAGATGTCCCTTACTGGGGTAGTGGTTAGGACTTTCATCATTGGTGCTGGTGGCCTGGGTTTGAGACCCTCTAATAGCAGTTCTATATTGTTACCTCTCTGATCTAATGAGTTTGTCATTGAAAAGCGAGTCCTTGAGCACCAACTATGACTGCTGTTCCTTTACCTCCTGTTCAGTATTCATTCTAGAAAAATGAGCATCAAGGTTTTCTGGAAACCTACTATATCATTCAAGTTCTAAAATGGATGCAGCAACTGCAGATGTCTCCTTTAACAAAGTATTTCTGTGACAGGTCCCAAGTTATTCTGTTGCAGTGTGTATTTTCCACATTAAAACTTGGAGACGGAACTCCGTTGTTCTGGTATAACTGACATCATCGTTGCTTAAATGGTCAATTTGAGAAAGTAAAGACATGCGGCTGTAAATCTAGAATATGAAAATGACATGAACATATATTGCTAAGAATGTGACAGTAGCCCCTCCTCACTAGATCTGAAACAACTTGATAGGTGGAAGCAATAGGGTCAGCATCTCAGCTGTGTTAAAACTACACTCAATAAATGCTTTTATTGATCAAAGTGATTCAGGAGTATTATTAAAACAGGTTAATATGCCTCACCAACATTGGACAACTATACACAAAAGCCCTTCAGTTAATCAAGTCAAGGATGAGAGCTATATGGTTAAGAGGATTCTGAGATTATGGTCTTTTAAAGTTTCTAACCCTCATTGGTGTCAGCCAGTTTTATCTTGTATTCTTTTGAATTTAACAACATGAATTCGAGTACTATATGCACTGAACTAAAATATAAACGCAACATGTAAAGTATTGGTCCCATGTTACATGAGATTAAATAAAAGATCCCAGAAATGTTCCAATCGCACAAAAAGCTTATTTCTCTCAAATTTAGTTTACATCCCTGTTAGTGAGCATTTCTGGTTGGTCAACATAATTCATCCACCTGACAGGTCTGGCATATCAAGGAGCTGATTAAACGGCATTATCATTACACAGGTGCACCTTGTGCTGGGGACAAAAAGCCACTGGAAAATGTGCAGTTTTGTCATACAACACAATGCCACACGTCTGAAGGTGTAATTGGCATGTTGACTGGAGGAATCTCCACTAATGCTGTTGCCAGATTATTTCATGTTAACTTCTATACTATAAACCGGCACCAACATAATTTTAAGGAATTTGGCAGTACGTCCAACTGGCCTCAACTGCAGACCATGTGTATGGTGTCATGTGGGTGAGCAGTTTGCTGATGTAAACGTTGTGAACAGAGTGCCCCATGGTTGCAATGGGGTTATGGTATGGGCAGGTACAAGCTATGGACAAAGAACGCAATTGCATTTTATCGATGGCAATTTGAATACACTGTGACGAGATCCTCTGGCACCATTGTCATGCCATTCATCAGCCTCTATCATCCCATGTTTCAGATTATGCATGGCCTCATTGTCACAGATCTGTACACAATTGCTGAAAATGTCCATAGCCTGCATTCTCACATTGAGCATGTTTGGGATGCTCTGGATCGGTGCGTATGACAGCGTGTTCCAGTTCCCGCCAATATTCAGCAATTTCTCACAGCCATTGAAGAGGAGTGGGAAAACATTCCACAATCAACAGCCTGGGAAATGGTGGTCATACCAGATACTGACTCTGTGACTAGAGGTCGACCAATTATGATTTTTCAACACTGATACCGATTATTGGTGGCAAAACGTATATTCTTTCAGTGAAATACGGAACCGTTCCGTATTTTATCTAATGGGTGGCATCCCTAAGTCTAAATATTGCTGTTACATTGCATAATCTTCGATGTTATGTCATAATTATGTACGATTCTGGCAAAGTAATTACGGTCTTTGTTGGGAAGAAATTGTCTTCACACAGTTCGCAACGAGCCAGACGGCCCAAACTGCTGTATATACCCTGACTCTGCTTGCACGGAACGCAACGAGCCAGACGGCCCAAACTGCTGCATATACCCTGACTCTGTTGCACGGAACGCAACGAGCCAGACGGCCCAAACTGCTGCATATACCCTGACTCTGTTGCACGGAACGCAAGAGAAGTGACACAATTTCCCCAGTTAAAATAAATTAATGTTAGCAGGCAATATTAACTAAATATGTAGGTTTAAAAAATATATACTTGTGTATTGATTTTAATGAAAGGCATTGATGTTTATGGTTTGGTACATATTGGTGCAACGACAGTGCTTTTTTGCGAAAGCGCTTGTTAAATCATCACCCTGTGATTCGATGATAAATGAACAGGCACCGTATCGATTATATGCAACGCAGGACAAACTAGATAAACTAGTAATATCATCAACCATGTGTAGTTAACGAGTGATTATGTTAAGATTGTTTTTTACAAGATAAAGTTTAATGCTAGCTAGCAACTTATCTTGGCTGCACTCGCGTAACAGGTAGTCAGCCTGCCATGCAGTCTCCTCGTGGAGTGCAATATAATCGGCCATGATCGGTGTCCAGAAATGCTGATTACCAATGGTTATGAAAACTTTAAATCGGCCCTAATTAATCGGCCATTCAGATTAATCAGTCGACCTCTATCTGTGACCAACAGATGCATATCTGCATTTGTATTTGTATTTATTATGGATCCCCATTAGTTCCTGTCAAGTCAGCAGCTATTCTTCCTGGGGTTTATCATGGATCCCCATTAGTTCCTGTCAAGGCAGCAGCTACTCTTCCTGGGGTTTATTATTGATCCTCATTAGTTCTTGTCAAGGCAGCAGCTATTCTTCCTGGGGTTTATTATGGATCCCCATTAGTTCCTGCCAAGGCAGCAGCTACTCTTCCTGGGGTTTATTATGGATCCTCATTAGTTCCTGTCAAGGCAGCAGCTACTCTTCCTGGGGTTTATTATGGATCCCCATTAGTTCCTGCCAAGGCAGCAGCTACTCTTCCTGGGGTTTATTATGGATCCCCATTAGTTCCTGTCAAGGCAGCAGCTATTCTTCCTGGGGTTTATTATGGATCCCCATTAGTTCCTGCCAAGGCAGCAGCTACTCTTCCTGGGGTTTATTATGGATCCCCATTAGTTCCTGTCAAGGCAGCAGCTACTCTTCCTGGGGTTTATTATGGATCCCCATTAGTTCCTGCCAAGGCAGCAGCTACTCTTCCTGGGGTTTATTATGGATCCCCATTAGTTCCTGCCAAGGCAGCAGCTACTCTTCCTGGGGTTTATTATGGATCCCCATTAGTTCCTGTCAAGGCAGCAGCTACTCTTCCTGGGGTTTATTATGGATCCCCATTAGTTCCTGTCAAGGCAGCAGCTACTCTTCCTGGGGTTTATTATTGATCCCCATTAGTTCCTGCCAAGGCAGCAGCTACTCTTCCTGGGGTTTATTATGGATCCCCATTAGTTCCTGCCAAGGCAGCAGCTATTCTTCCTGGGGTTTATTATGGATCCCTATTAGTTCCTGCCAAGGCAGCAGCTACTCTTCCTGGGGTTTATTATTGATCCTCATTAGTTCCTGTCAAGGCAGCAGCTACTCTTCCTGGGGTTTATTATGGATCCCCATTAGTTCCTGTCAAGGCAGCAGCTACTCTTCCTGGGGTTTATTATGGATCCCCATTATTTCCTGCCAAGGCAGCAGCTACTCTTCCTGGGGTTTATTATGGATCCCCATTAGTTCCTGCCAAGGCAGCAGCTACTCTTCCTGGGGTTTATTATTGATCCCCATTAGTTCCTGCCAAGGCAGCAGCTACTCTTCCTGGGGTTTATTATGGATCCCCATTAGTTCCTGCCAAGTCAGCAGCTACTCTTCCTGGGGTTTATTATGGATCCCCATTAGTTCCTGCCAAGGCAGCAGCTACTCTTCCTGGGGTTTATTATTGATCCTCATTAGTTCCTGCCAAGGCAGCAGCTACTCTTCCTGGGGTTTATTATGGATCCCCATTAGTTCCTGCCAAGTCAGCAGCTACTCTTCCTGGGGTTTATTATGGATCCCCATTAGTTCCTGCCAAGGCAGCAGCTACTCTTCCTTGGGTTTATTATGGATCCCCATTAGTTCCTGCCAAGGCAGCAGCTACTCTTCAAATCAAATCAAAATCAAATCAAATTTTATTTGTCACATACACATGGTTAGCAGATGTTAATGCGAGTGTAGCGAAATGCTTGTGCTTCTAGTTCTGACAATGCAGTGATAACCAACAAGTAATCTAACTAACAATTCCAAAACTACTGTCTTATACACAGTGTAAGGGGATAAGGAATATGTACATAAGGATATATGAATGAGTGATGGTACAGAGCAGCATACAGTAGATGGTATCGAGTACAGTATATACATATGAGATGAGTGTGTAGACAAAGTGGCATAGTTAGTGGCTAGTGATACATGTGTTACATAAGGATGCAGTCGATGATGTAGAGTACAGTATATACATATGCATATGAGATGAATAATGTAGGGTAAGTAACATTATATAAGGTAGCATTGTTTAAAGTGGCTAGTGATATATTTACATCATTTCCCATCAATTCCCATTATTAAAGTGGCTGGAGTTGGGTCAGTGTCAATGACAGTCTGATGGCCTTGAGATAGAAGCTGTTTTTCAGTCTCTCGGTCCCAGCTTTGATGCACCTGTACTGACCTCGCCTTCTGGATGATAGCGGGGTGAACAGGCAGTGGTTCGGGTGGTTGATGTCCTTGATGATCTTTATGGCCTTCCTGTAACATCGGGTGGTGTAGGTGTCCTGGAGGGCAGGTAGTTTGCCCCCGGTGATGCGTTGTGCAGTCCTCACTACCCTCTGGAGATCCTTACAGTTGAGGGCGGAGCAGTTGCCATACCAGGCGGTGATACAGCCCGCCAGGATGCTCTCGATTGTGCATCTGTAGAAATGTGTGAGTGCTTTTGGTGACAAGCCGAATTTCTTCAGCCTCCTGAGGTTGAAGAGGCGCTGCTGCGCCTTCTTCACGACGCTGTCAGTGTGAGTGGACCAATTCAGTTTGTCTGTGATGTGTATGCCGAGGAACTTAAAACTTGCTACCCTGTCCACTACTGTTCCATCGATGTGGATAGGGGGGTGTTCCCTCTGCTGTTTCCTGAAGTCCACAATCATCTCCTTAGTTTTGTTGACGTTGAGTGTGAGGTTATTTTCCTGACACCACACTCCGAGGGCCCTCACCTCCTCCCTGTAGGCCGTCTCGTTGTTGTTGGTAATCAAGCCAACCACTCTTGTGTCATCCGCAAACTTGATGATTGAGTTGGAGGCGTGCGTGGCCACGCAGTCGTGGGTGAACAGGGAGTACAGGAGAGGGCTGAGAACGCACCCTTGTGGGGCCCCAGTGTTGAGGATCAGCGGGGTGGAGATGTTGTTGCCTACCCTCACCACCTGGGGGCGGCCCGTCAGGAAGTCCAGTACCCAGTTGCACAGGGCGGGGTCGAGACCCAGGGTCTCGAGCTTGATGACGAGCTTGGAGGGTACTATGGTGTTGAATGCCGAGCTGTAGTCGATGAACAGCATTCTCACATAGGTATTCCTCTTGTCCAGGTGGGTTAGGGCAGTGTGCAGTGTGGTTGAGATTGCATCGTCTGTGGACCTATTTGGGCGGTGAGCAAATTGGAGTGGGTCTAGGGTGTCAGGTAGGGTGGAGGTGATATGGTCCTTGACTAGTCTCTCAAAGCACTTCATGATGACGGAAGTGAGTGCTACGGAGCGGTAGTCGTTTAGCTCAGTTACCTTAGCTTTCTTGGGAACAGGAACAATGGTGGCCCTCTTGAAGCATGTGGGAACAGCAGACTGTTGTTCGGTTCTCCAGTTCTGTGAGGTGGAAGAAATTCCTTTGTTCTCTCTATGAAAACTCACTCTCTCTATACTGTGGCCATGAGGAGATAATCTCCTCCAGGAATTTACTACCTCTCTCTGACCACAGCATCCTGGGTGTAGGAGACAGGGGGGTAGGGAGATGGTAGGTGGATGGTGCATAGAAAAGGGCTGCTGCAGAGGGAGGGGTGCTCGCTGTACCCAAAGAGGGCAACGCCATGACAATATCTACAATACAAAATGTATAATACCAAAATGTATAGTACAACAATATTACAATGTACGTGTGTGGAGAGTGCGTGTGCTAGCGCTTGTGTGCGTATGTGTGTGTATCTCTTCACAGTCCCCGCTGTTCCATAAGGTGTATTTTTAATCTAATTTTACTGCTGCATCAGTTACCTGATGTGGATTAGAGTTCCATTCAGTCATGGCTCTATGTAGTACTGTGCACCTCCCAGTCTGTTCTGGACTTGGGGACTGTGAAGAGACCTCTGGTGACATGTCTTGTGGGGTATGCATGGTTGTCTGAGTTGTGTGCTAGTAGTTTAGACAGACACCTTTGTGCATTCAGCTTGTCAACACTTCTTACAAAAACAAGTAGTGATGAAGTCCATCTCTCCTCCACTTTGAGACATGAGAGATTGACATGTCATTAATGTTAGCTCTCCGTGTACTTTTAAGAGCCAGCCGTGCTGTCCTGTTCTGATACCATTGTGATTTTCCTAAGTCTCTGTGGCACCTGACCACACTACTGGACAGTAGTTCAGGTGCCACAAAACGAAGACCTGTAGGACCTGCCTTGTTGATAGTGTTGTTAAGGTAGAAACTAGGGCCTGTAGGACCTGCCTTGTTGATAGTGTTGTTAAGGTAGAAACTAGGGCCTGTAGGACCTGCCTTGTTGATAGTGTTGTTAAGAAGGTAGAAACTAGGGCCTGTAGGACCTGCCTTGTTGATAGTGTTGTTAAGAAGGTAGAAACTAGGGCCTGTAGGACCTGCCTTGTTGATAGTGTTGTTAAGAAGGTAGAAACTAGGGCCTGTAGGACCTGCCTTGTTGATAGTGTTGTTAAGAAGGTTGAGCAGCACTTTATTATAGACAGACTTCTCCCCATCTCAGCTACTGTTGTATCAACATGTTTTGACCATTACAGTTTAAGCAATTTTTTTCAGAATGTTTCTTTGGAACCATAAGGTGATGGACAAATGATACACAGAAATGGTCTTGTCTAGAACATTAGTCTTACATTCCGAGGACATGGTAACCGTGTTCTGATTGGTGGGACGTTGATGGAACATGAATGTTCTTCCAACGTCACATAAAACACGTCTCGAACGTTGTTGTTTATTCTGAGAACATTCTAGATTTCGTATATATGTACAGATTTCGTGCATTCAGAAAGTATTCAGACCCCTTGACTTTTTCCACATTTTGTTACGTTACGGTCTTATTCTAAAATTGATTAAATTGTTTTTTTTTCCTCTTCTCAATCTACACACAATGACAAAGCAAAAACAGGTTTAGACATTTTTGCAAATATATTTAAAAAAAACTGAAATTTCACATTTACATAAGTATTCGGACCCTTTACTCAGTACTTTGCAGACGCACCATTGGCAGCAATTACAGCCTTGAGTCTTTTTGGATATGACGCTATAAGCTTGGCACGCCTGTATTTGGGGAGTTTCTCTGTTCGATCTGGTCCAAGTCCGGGCTCTGGTTGGGACACTCAAGAACATTCAGAGACTTGTCCAGAAGCCACTCCTGCGTTTTCTTGACTGTGTGCTTAGGGTTGTTATGCTGTTGGTAGGTGAACCTTTGCCTCAGTCTGAGGTCCTGAGGGCTCTGGAGCAGGTTTTCATCAAGGATCTCTGTACTTTCCTCAGTTCCTGCCACTGAAAAACATCCTCACAGCATGATGCTGCCAACACCATGCTTCACTGTATCGATTGTGCCAGGTTTCTTCCAGACGTGACTCTTGGCATTCAGGCCACAGAAATATTGGTTTCATCAGACCAGAGAATCTTGTTTCTCATGGTCTGAGAGTCTTTTAGGTGCCTTTTGGTAAATTCCAAGTGGGCTGTCATGTGCCTTTTACTGAGGAGTGGCTTCCATCTGGCCACTACCATCAATGCCTGATTGGTGGAGTGCTGCAGAGACGGTTGTCCTTCTGGAAGGTTATCCCATCTCCACAGAGGAACTCTGGAGCACTGTCAGTCTGACCATCGGGTTCATGGTCACTTCCCTGACCAGGGACTTTCTCCCCCGACTGCTCAGTTTGGCCGGGCAGCCAGCTCTTGGAAGAGTCTTGGTGGTTCCAAACTTCTTCCATTTAAGAAAAATTGCCACTGTGTTCTTGACGACCTTCAATGCTGCAGAATTGTTTCGCTCCATTTCCCCAGTTCTTTGCCTCGACACAAATCAAAGCTAATTTTATTTGTCACATACACATGGTTAGCAGATGCTAATGCGAGTGTAGCAAAATGCTTGTGCTTCTAGTTCCAACAGTGCAGTAATATCTAACAAGTAATCTAACAATTACCCAAGAGCTACCTAATACACACAAATCTAAAGGGGTGAATGAGAATATGTACATATAAGTACAGTGCCTTGCGAAAGTATTCGGCCCCCTTGAACTTTGCGACCTTTTGCCACATTTCAGGCTTCAAACATAAAGATATAAAACTGTATTTTTTTGTGAAGAATCAACAACAAGTGGGACACAATCGTGAAGTGGAACGACATTTATTGGATATTTCAAACTTTTTTAACAAACCAAAAACGGAAAAATTGGGCGTGCAAAATTATTCAGCCCCCTTAAGTTAATACTTTGTAGCGCCACCTTTTGCTGCGATTACAGCTGTTAGTCGCTTGGGGTATGTCTCTATCAGTTTTGCACATCGAGAGACTGAAATTTGAGTGTGAGGTTATTTTCCTGACTCCACACTCCGAAGGCCCTCACCTCCTCCCTGTAGGCCGTCTCGTTGTTGTTGGTAATCAAGCCTACCACTGTAGTGTTATCTGCAAACTTGATGATTGAGTTGGAGGCGTGCGTGGCCACCCAGTTGTGGGTGAACAGGGAGTACAGGAGAGGGCTGAGAACGCACCCTTGTGGGGCCCCAGTGTTGAGGATCAGCGGGGTGGAGATGTTGTTACCTACCCTCACCACCTGGGGGGGGCCCGTCAGAAAGTCCTGTTCCCAGTTGCACAGGGCGGGGTTGAGACCCAGGGTCTCGAGCTTGATGATGAGTTTGGAGGGTACTATGGTGTTGAATGCCGAGCTGTAGTCGATGAACAGCATTCTCACATAGGTATTCCTCTTGTCCAGATGGGTTAGGGCAGTGTGCAGTGTGGTTGCGATTGCATCGTCTGTGGACCTATTTGGGCGGTAAGCAAATTGGAGTGGGTCTAGGGTGTCATGTAGGGTGGAGGTGATATGGTCCTTGACTAGTCTCTCAAAGCACTTCATGATGACGGAAGTGAGTGCTACGGGGCGGTCGTTTAGCTCAGTTACCTTAGCTTTCTAGGGAACAGGAACAATTGTGGCCCTCTTGAAGCATGTGGGAACAGTAGATTGTGGGAACAGGATTGATTGAATATGTCCGTAAACACACCAGCCAGCTGGTCTGCGCATGCTCTGAGGATGCGGGTGGGGATGCAGTCTGGGCCTGCAGCCTTGCGAGGGTTCAGGTCCATAGCAGTCTGAACCCTGTAGGCTACATGGACTTTAATATAATAATAATAATATAATAATATATGCCATTTAGCAGACGCTTTTATCCAAAGCGACTTACAGTCATGTGTGCATACATTCTACGTATGGGTGGTCCCGGGGATCGAACCCACTACTCTGGCGTTACAAGCACCATGCTCTACCAACTGAGCTACAGAAGGACTTTAGTGGTTTTATTCCTTAATTGTTTTGTTTGATGTTGTATTTGTTTGTTTGTTCATTTTTTGTTTGTGTCTGTGTGTTCTTTTACAGGCTCTAGGTGTGTCTGGCAGTGGGGAGGCAGAGAGGAGCCTGGGTAATAGGGAGTAATTACATTTCTGTTGAATCAGTCATCAGACAAACGAGCCTCTACTAAATAGGATGTGTGATATGTGTTTTAGGAATATGTTTTCACAAACAGCAGATAGCAGCACACCCACCGGCTGCCCGTACATTCTAGTTAGGCTAAAGCAGAGCATTCTGGGTAGTCTGGTAACTGTCTCTGAAATGAATTACTGGGCAGAGAGAGAGTCAATTGTAACTTCCCCCTCCACCTCCCTCTCTCTCTCTCTCTCTCTCTCTCTCTCTCCACAAGTTGTTACATCTGCAGTGCAGAAACCCATTACACACACACACCATTCCTCCCCTCCCCCAACGTCTGTCCCCAGATTGCTGTACAGATGGATTGATAGTCTACACACACCATTCCTCCCCTCCCCCAACGTCTGTCCCCAGATTGCTGTACAGATTGATTATTTGTCTACACACACCATTCCTCCCCTCCCCCAACGTCTGTCCCCAGATTGCTGTACAGATGGATTGATAGTCTACACACACCATTCCTCCCCTCCCCCAACGTCTGTCCCCAGATTGCTGTACAGATGGATTGTTTGTCCACAGATGCACACTCTACACCTTCTGTGTGTGTGTCTGTTTGTCTGACCTTGATGTAGTGATACGGGGTTTTAAATCTGGAAAGAAAAGAGCCCTGGTCACAACGGCACACGCACAAACAGACACAGTTATTAATAACTTGCCTGTTGCTGGCCTGCTGACAGTCCTAAAAGCCTGACATAGAATATTACTGTGTGTGTGCCTGACAGTTCCTAAATGAATTCCACTACTGACATCCCCCTTTAGATTCTTCTGTTAATAGCCAGGCATGGAAAAAGTGGGTGTCACCTAACTGTCTCATCCAAAATGCACACACACACAAACAATAATATTTATATAAGTCAGACAGCACATGTCTCCCTCTAACTGACATTCACTTGATTACAGACGCTGAAACACAGAGTCATGGCTGACAACCACCCAGGCTGGCTTTCAGTGAAGAAGAGGGAGAAGAAAGGAGAGAGCAAACCACTGGAGAAGGAGGAGGAGCAGGAGAAGGAGCAGAAGAAGGAGAAAGTGTTGAAGACAGGATACCAAGTTGTGAAGACGGGATACCAACACCAACCAGGGGAGGTGAGGAAGGGAGGGAGGCGGAGAGAAGACAGGTGGAACGGAGGAGATAACAGAGGTAGCAGAAGGAGGAGTGGAAAATGGAGAGTTTGAAACCATCGAGCTGCCACCATGGGAGATCGCCACTGGGTAAACACACCACACAAATCTCTTTCGCATGCTCTTTCTCTCTAACACACATAGGCAGGTATACTTTCTCTGGGGGTTTGTGTCATGTCTCTCTCATCATTTTATACACATTTACATAAGTATTCAGATGCTTTACTCAGTACTTCATTGAAGCACATTTGTCAGTGATTACAGCCACAGTTCTTCTTGGGTATGACGCTTCAAGCTTGGCACACCTGTATTTGGAGAGTTTCTCACGTTCTTCTCTGTAGATCCTCTTAAGCTCAGGTTGGATGGGGCGTCGCTGCACAGATATTTTCAGGTCTCTCCATAGATGGAGCCAGAGGAGATGGTTGTCGTTTCTGATCCACTAACCAATTCTGATATTGTGTGTGTTTTTTTGCGTTATTTGTAACTTATTTTGTACATAATGTTATTGCCAACCGTGTCTTCTAACCGAAAAGAGCTTCTGGATGTCAGGACAGCAGTTATTCACCCCGTACTGGAGGAATACTTTTTCTTCAATGAGTCGTACGGGAAAGATTTACTTCAGACGTCCGACAAGGCCCTCAACCCTGTCATTCGTAGGAGTAAGGGAACACCCCCCTGAAATGGACAAAAATGAATGGGAACATATTGGCACCATACAAAACATATACACGATGTCCAATACCACTCAATTGGACTTTGTTTCATTCAAAGTTGATTGCAAATGCCATATGGCAAATGCCAAGTGTAACACTGCAAAAATCCAATAGATGGCGAGTGCGCTCTACCATAATATTTCATATTGCAAATGTAACACAAGTCAAGACCCAAGAGTAAAATTCAGAAAATTTGAAAAAAAAATGTTTTTATTCTTTCAATTTTTTTTGTCAATTCCACATGTATAAGAACTGTATCAACATACTTTAGTCATATTTTATATACTTGTCCATAAGGCATATGTTTTGTCCATTTGCAAGATGATTTCATAGGAAGTCAAAAGTCAGTCACAAGTCATTTTTTTTATTTGCCAAATGCCATAAGAAATGTCCAAATGCATTCTGAAAGATTTGAAAGTGCCAAATCAGGATGTTATGTCCATTTGTCATGTACGATCAATGGAAGTCAGTTTACAAACCCAAAGTCAGTGAACCATGTCCAAAAGGCAAACCTATTTTCATACTGCCCAAATGATATATAGCACTATAACTTCTTCGATATAGGGGGCGCTCTTTTAATTTTTGGATAAAAAAAACTTTCCCGTTTTAAACAAGATATTTTGTCACGAAAAGATGCTCGACTATGATGCTCAGCTTTGGAAAGAAAACACTGACGTTTCCAAAACTGCAAAGATATTATCTGTGAGTGCCACAGAACTGATGCTACAGGCGAAACCAATATGACATTTCAAAAAGGAAATGCCCCAGATCTTGGAGGCGCTGTGTTCCAATGTCTCCTTATATGGCTGTGAATGCGCAAGGAATGAGCCTACACTTTCTGTCATTTCCCCAAGGTGTCTGCAGCATTGTGACGTATTTGTAGGCATATCATTGGAAGATTGACCATAAGAGACTACATTTACCAGGTGCTCGCCTTGGTGTCCTCCATTGCAATTATTGCGTAACTCCAGCTGCGTGCATTTTTCCATTTGGTTCAGAGGAGAAACCAAACTTCCACGAATGATTTATCATCAAATAGATATGTGAAAAACACCTTGAGGATTGATTCTAAACAACATTTGCCATGTTTCTGTCGATATTATGGAGTTAATTTGGCATTGTAATGACTGAATTTTCGGGGGTTTCTTAGCTAAACGTGATGAACAAAACGGAGCGATTTCTCCTATACAAATAATATTTTTGGAAAAACTGAACATTTGCTATCTAACTGAGAGTCTCCTCATTGAAAACATCCGAAGTTCTTCAAAGGTAAATTATTTTATTTGAATGCTTTTCTTGTTTTTGTGAAAATGTTGCCTGCTGAATGCTAGGCTAAATGCTATGCTAGCTATCAATATTCTTACACAAATGCTTGTGTAGCTATGGTTGAAAAGCATATTTTGAAAATCTGAGATGAAAGTGTTGTTAACAAAAGGCTAAGCTTGTAAGCCAATATATTTATTTAATTTCATTTGTGATTTTCATGAATAGTTAACATTGCGTTATGCTAATGAGCTTGAGGCTATGATTACGCTCCCGGATACGGGATTGCTCGACGCAAGAAGTTAAGCAATGAATCAACCTAGATGGTCTATGGTCTATTTGTCATGTATGATGAGGGAGAAGTGGGACTGTTGTTTTTTTAACGATTTTTTGAAAACCAAAATGACAAGGGGCGCCCCCTGTTGGATGGGCACGGGTGGGGGGTTCTCCCTACCCAACCGTGGACCCCCTGCTACCCCATAATGTGCTCCTGGTAACCCGTTCCAATCATCAGGTGCACGGCTGTCCATTTGCAATATGTTTCAATGTGCATTCTGATTTCAGAATGTCACTTTGGTTATGGTACTTCACTGTTTAAACATATTGCAAATGGACAAAAGTCAGCCAGCAAGTCACCGTCCACCGTCCATCAGTCAGTTAGATATCATTCGAACACCAAACTGTTTTGAAACCAGCTATCACATATTTCAGAGCTGGCCCAAAATTCACAGCGCCTTCTGTTCAAACCATAATAAAAACATAAAACACGTAGTTACGTTCTAGCTGCGGGTCCAGTTCTGACATTATATGTAGGCCGAGCTGAGGCGACCCCGAATCCCAAGTTTCGGCCTGATAGGTCATTTGGAGCCCCGAGTGGCGACCTTAATTAGTGTTGAAAATCCACATTTTCTGGGCATTGCTACGGGGTCCTCGAATGAGCAATCAGACATAAACGTTGGGGTCTGTCTCTATGGGCCGAGGCAGTTTAAATGCACCTAGTCTTGCGACTCTGGGACATTTCTAAATGTTGTCATTTTCGTGATGTCAAAATTAATTGAAGTTATTGCAAATGTACGAGGCTGTTTCTCGGTCTGAGAACCTTCTAGAGCCACACAACTCACTGTGCCTATAGAATTGAGCTCTAGAATAGGTTTCTAAAGTTTCAGAACTCTAGGTCTAACGGTTCTTGGATAGTTCAAACAAAGGTCACTATTGCAGTCTCTGTCTGTCTCTAAGCCCCACACTGTCACTTCATCCTTGCTGTGTGGGTGTGTGAGTTTTTCTTGGAAATTTGATGGGATGAATGACTGATTTACAGTTCATGGGGGTTGCCTAATCACACATATGAAGTTTTGGAAAGATCTGACTTTTTTAACCCTTCGAAACAGCCCATATGTCACCAATGATGGCACTTCCGGTTGGCACTGGTAGCTAAAAGTAAACACATATCCTCATTGGGGTAGGCTTTTACAGAATCCTGAGTTTTAAGTCTTTACGTTAAGAACGGACAAATTTACACAGGGCACTATTTCTATCAAAAAGCAGGTTGGATATGGAAAAACACTTTTAGGGTGATTTTAATTAACTACTTCCGGTTGCTTCAGGAAGCTTAGAACCGACACAGATAGACCTCATAGTAGACTGATGGATTGTCATCGAAGACAGGTTCATACGCCATTCATAACCCACATAGGCTTCAGGTTGAATTTAGAGGTGCAGGCAATGTATTCCTATGAGGAGAGAAGTCAATGCAAACTGTTTGATGTAAACACCTTCTTTTAACTGTTATGGGTTGAGATTATGGTAATGTCATTGCAGGCTCTGTGTGTCTTTAAGCTATGCACTGTGTCACTTCATCCTTTATGTGTGTGTGTGTGTACGTGTGAGAGGTTTTTCTTTGACATCTGTTGGGAGAAATGACTGATTTACAGTTCATGAGGGTTGATTAATGACACATATGAAGTTTTGAAAAGATCTGACCTTTTTAACCCTCCGAAACAGCACCTATGACATCATTTAGGCTAGCCTGGGGCGGCAGGGTAGCCTAGTGGTTAGAGCATTGGACTAGTAACCGAAAGGTTGCAAGTTCAAATCCCCGAGCTGACAAGGTACAAAATCTGTCGTTCTGCCCCTGAACAGGCAGTTAACCCACTGTTCCTAGGCCGTCATTGAAAATAAGAATTTGTTCTTAACTGACTTGCCTCATTAAATAAAGGTAAAATCAAATAAATGTAAAAAATGTAAGGCGCTTCTGGTTGGTACAGGAAGCTAAACGTGAACTTGGGCTCTTACAGAATCTTACAGAAGGTTCTTACAGAAGTCTTTATGTTAACAAAAGGCTAAGCTTGTGTTTGAATATAATTTAATTTGCGATTTTCATGAATAGGAAAAGTTTCTAGGGGTATTTATGTCCGCTGCGTTATGCTAATTCGTTTGAGGCTGTTTACGCTCCCGGATCCGGGATTGCTAGTCGCAAGAAGTACATCAAAACAACTTTTGGGTGAATTTAATCACTTCCGGTTGCTCCAGGAAGCTTAGAATCAACACAGGTAGACCTCATAGTGGCCTGATGGATTGTCATCGAAAACAGGTTCATACGCCATTCATAATCAACATAGGCTCTAGGTTGAATTTAGGGGAGCAGGCAATGTATTCCTATGGGGAGGGATGTCATTGTAATCTGTGAGATCAACAACCCCTGTTTTAATGTTAAGGCTTAATGCCACACGGTCAAGATTAGACCTGCACAGATCGGGAGGACCTTAGGAACTGTGGTTGAATTGTCCTTCTAAACCCAACGATTCTGCCGCTGTCCCCCAAAAGCACCTGATTTCCAGGCTTCATTTTGGGCCTTCTTTTTTTCACGGACTCAGACCGAGCGAGCTACGGTCAAGCGGGACATCTGGTTGAACTCTGCACAGCCTTGAGAATATGGTAATGCCATTGCAGGCTCTGAGTGTCTTTAAGCACTGCACTTTGTCACTCCATCCTTGGTGTGTGTGTGTGTGTGTGTGTGTGTGTGTGTGTGTGTGTGTGTGTGTGTGTGTGTGTGTGTGTGTGTGTGTGTGTGTGTGTGTGTGTGTGTGTGTGTGTGTGTGTGTGTGTGTGTGTGTGTGTGTGTGTGTGTGTGTGTGTGTGTGAGCTTGTCATGTGTGGAGTTGTCATGGTAGCACTGTGCTACAGGTGTGCAGTTGTCATGACAGCACTGTGGTACTGGTGTGCAGTTGTCATGACAGCACTGTGGTACAGGTGTGGAGTTGTCATGACAGCACTGTGGTACTGGTGTGGAGTTGTCATGGCAGCGATGTGGTACAGGTGTGGAGTTGTCATGGCAGCGATGTGGTACAGGTGTGGAGTTGTCATGGCAGCGATGTGGTGTGGAGTTGTCATGGCAGTGATGTGGTGCAGGTGTGGAGTTGTCATGGCAGCGATGTGGTACAGGTGTGGAGTTGTCATGGCAGCGATGTGGTACAGGTGTGGTTATGTCATGGCAGCACTGTGCTACAGTTGTGGAGTTGTCATGGCAGCGAAGTGGTACAGGTGTGAAGTTGTCATGGCAGCACTGTGCTACAGGTGTGGAGTTGTCATGGCAGCGATGTGGTACAGGTGTGGAGTTGTCATGGCAGCCCTGATGATGTTGAATCATGCAAGCCACCTCTTTATTGCACCTCAGCCGTTGCCCCTTCATTGAAACCATTCAATACCAGGCTTCAGGGCTTGACTTTATGATGCTAAGATCATTTCACAATGAGTGAATACTGCCCATAGAGTCTTGCGGTCAAACAGGGGGAAATGGTTCCAAGGGAATTTCAGGAACCCTTCAATAAGAGCTGTGTTTAATGCAGCGTACCCTGACGTTTTGATTACCATGTAAATCTCTCTAGTACAAGGCGTTTATCAATATGTTTGGCTCTATTTACACTCAGATTCAAAAATGCTAATTAGCATCAAAGTAGACATCATGCAAGGCTACAATCCCTGCCAGCTCCTACACGTCATCTCTAGCTGACACCTTTGCTAACAATTATTGTGTCAATGTAAAACTTACACAAGACAGTTCACAGAATTGTCAATTCAATGAAAGTCAGCACATTTTGCTAACAGATGGTTAATCCAGAGATGTTTACCTCGATTCGGCAGTCTCCTCCAGATCATTATGACCTTTGTAGATCTTTATGATCGCTACATATACAGGGGAATATACTGATAGAAGTCAACTTCTCCAAGAGAAATGTACACAGTTATCAGAACATCATGCCAGGGCAAGCCTCCATGAAACACAGCCCTTACTGTAAGTGTTTCTAAAATACCCCGTGGGAAAACTATTGGAACCATTACCGTCTTGAAATACTGCTTGTCCAATCAGCATCCAGGATTGTAGGCACTTTACAAATGACCTCGATTAACCTCGGTACCGGTACATCCAGTATATAGCCTCGTTATTGTTATGTACATTTCTTGTGTTACTTTTTGATTGACTTGTTTTTTTTCTCACTTTAGTTTATTTAGTAAATATTTTCTTAACTCTATTTCTTGAACTGCATTGTTGGTTAAGGGCTTGTAAGGAAGCATGTGACAAATAACATTTCATTTCATTCATCAGTAGTGACTGTTACCATGACAGCCGGTCCCAATACACCCCCTACCTCTCTCCCTGGGCACTACCACTAACTCTGAGGTCCCTAGGGCTTCATTTATAACATTTATATTTTCAGGGTTTAATCAAGAGGGTAAGGGATACTGTTCAGATTTGGAATAGCCTCTGTCTTGTGTTAGCCATGTTCTCCAGTAGAGTGCTGTGATCCTATAGTAGTTACCAAATCAAATCCAAATCTAATTTTATTTGTCACAAACACATGGTTAGTAGATGTTAATGAGAGTGTAGCGAAATGCTTGTGCTTCTAGGTCCGACAGTGCAGTAATATCTAACAAGTAATCTAACAATTCCCCAACAACTACCTAATACACACACATCTAACAAGTAATCTAACAATTCCCCAACAACTACCTAGTACACACAAATCTAAAGGGGTGAATGAGAATATGCACATGTCAGTATATGGATGAGTGATGGCCGAGCAGCATGGGCAAGGTATATACAAAATAATACAGTATATACATGTGCTATGAGTAATGTAAGATATGCAAACATTATTAAAGTGGCATTATTTGGAGTGATATTGTATAAAGTGACTAGTGATC
This sequence comes from Oncorhynchus gorbuscha, assembly GCF_021184085.1. Taxonomy (NCBI): domain Eukaryota; kingdom Metazoa; phylum Chordata; class Actinopteri; order Salmoniformes; family Salmonidae; genus Oncorhynchus; species Oncorhynchus gorbuscha. The sequence continues at coordinate 108,762,107 of NC_060175.1, read as the reverse complement.
CATTTATTAAAGTGGCCAGTGATTGGGTCTCAATGTAGGCAGCAGCCTCTCTGAGTTAGTGATTTCTGTTTAGCAGTCTGACGGCCTTGAGATAAAGGCTGTTTTTCAGTCGCTCGGTCCCAGCTTCGATGCACCTGTACTGACCTCGCCTTCTGGATGATAGCGGGGTAAACAGGCAGTGTCTCGGGTGGTTGATGTCCTTGATGATCTTTAAGGCCTTCCTGTGACATCGGGTGCTGTGGGTGTCCTGGAGGGCAGGTAGTTTGCCCCCGATGATGCGTTGTGCAGACCTCACTACCCTCTGGAGAGCCTTACGGTTGTGAGTGGAGCAGTTGCCGTACCAGGCGGTGATACAGCCCGACAGGATACTCTCGATTGTGCATCTGTAAAAGTTTGTGAGTGTTTTTGGTGTATAGCCGAATTTCTTCAGCCTCCGGAGGTTGAAGAGGCACTGTTGCGCCTTCTTCACGATGCTGTCTGTGTGGGTGGACCATTTCAGTTTGTACGTGATGTGTACGCCGAGGAACTTAAAACTTACTACCTTCTCCACCACTGTCCCGTCGATGTGGATAGGGGGCTGCTCCTTCTGCTGTTTCCTGAAGTCCACAATCATTTCCTCTGTTTGCACCAGTTAGTACTCTGTGTTGTGGCTCCAGCAACCCTGTTTCGAATCCGGGTCATGGCAGGGAATATTCAGCTTGGAGGCTTATTTGACCTGAACCAGCAGGTCGCCAGCTTTTAGCTTATCCTCTCTCTCTTTATCTCCTTCTTTTTCTCTCCCTCCCTCTCCCCTTCTCCCCACAGGGAGCAGATGAGTCCGTTCTACTTTAAGTTCCAATTCCGGAACGTTGAGTATTCATCTGGTCGTAATAAGACGTTGCTATGTTACCGCGTGGAGACTCCGGAGGGCACCACTGATCCACTACAGGGATACATGGAGGACGAACACGCCACCACACACGTAGAGGAGGCCTTCTTCACACGGGTAACAACATAAAGTTGGATGGAGGGCTCACTTGGACCAATGGCTGTTTTATCGTGGGATGCATCATGAAGCCAGTTTTAGTGTGGGATGCACCATGAAGCCAGTTTTAGTGTGGGATGCACCATGAAGCCAGTTTTAGTGTGGGATGCACCATGAATGCAGTTTTAGTGTGGGATGCACCATGAAGCCAGTTTTAGTGTGGGATGCACCATGAAGCCAGTTTTAGTGTGGGATGCATCATGAAGCCAGTTTTAGTGTGGGATGCACCATGAAGCCAGTTTTAGTGTGGGATGCATCATGAAGCCAGTTTTAGTGTGGGATGCACCATGAAGCCAGTTTTAGTGTGGGATGCACCATGAAGCCAGTTTTAGTGTGGGATGCACCATGAAGCCAGTTTTAGTGTGGGATGCACCATGAAGCCAGTTTTAGTGTGGGATGCACCATGAAGCCAGTTTTAGTGTGGGATGCATCATGAAGCCAGTTTTAGTGTGGGATGCGTCATGAAGCCAGTTTTAGTGTGGGATGCATCATGAAGCCAGTTTTAGTGTGGGATGCACCATGAAGCCAGTTTTAGTGTGGGATGCACCATGAAGCCAGTTTTAGTGTGGGATGCACCATGAATGCAGTTTTAGTGTGGGATGCACCATGAATGCAGTTTTAGTGTGGGATGCACCATGAAGCCAGTTTTAGTGTGGGATGCATCATGAAGCCAGTTTTAGTGTGGGATGCACCATGAAGCCAGTTTTAGTGTGGGATGCACCATGAATCCAGTTTTAGTGTGGGATGCACCATGAAGCCAGTTTTAGTGTGGGGTGCACCATGAAGCCAGTTTTAGTTTTAGTGTGGGATGCACCATGAAGCCAGTTTTAGTGTGGGATGCACCATGAAGCCAGTTTTAGTGTGGGATGCACCATGAAGCCAGTTTTAGTGTGGAAGCCAGTTTTATGCACCATTTTAGAAGAAGCCAGTTTTAGTGTGGGATGCACCATGAAGCCAGTTTTAGTGTGGGATGCACCATGAAGCCAGTTTTAGTGTGGGATGCACCATGAAGCCAGTTTTAGTGTGGGATGCACCATGAAGCCAGTTTTAGTGTGGGGTGCACCATGAAGCCAGTTTTAGTGTGGGGTGCACCATGAAGCCAGTTTTAGTGTGGGGTGCACCATGAAGCCAGTTTTAGTGTGGGATGCACCATGAAGCCAGTTTTAGTGTGGGATGCACCATGAAGCCAGTTTTAGTGTGGGATGCACCATGAATCCAGTTTTAGTGTGGGATGCACCATGAAGCCAGTTTTAGTGTGGGATGCACCATGAAGCCAGTTTTAGTGTGGGATGCACCATGAAGCCAGTTGAGGGCTTTCTCCATATTGAAGTAGTCAACTGGGTTCACAGATATCACAGAATTCCATCCAGGTCAGCAGGAGGGGTCATCCAATGAATAATACTCCTGAGCAAACAGGCTTGGTACCTGTTCAGACTAAACACACTCCATCATGGCGGTGTGGTCCTTGACTACTTTACAATGGAGATAGGTGTACCCTCCTACCAACTCTGTGACTCAGATTCTCCCTCTAGGTGTACCCTCCTACCAACTCTGTGACTCAGATTCTCCTACCAACTCTGTGACTCAGATTCTCCCTCTAGGTGTACCCTCCTACCAACTCTGTGACTCAGATTCTCCCTCTAGGTGTACCCTCCTACCAACTCTGTGACTCAGATTCTCCCTCTAACTCTGTGACTCCCTCTAGATTCTCCCTCTGACACATTCTCCCTCTACCCACAACTCTGTGACTCAGATCCTCCCCCACTCTGTGACTGATTCTCCTCCCTGTGACTCAGATTCTCCCCTAGGTGTACCCTCGAGGTCAGATTCTCCCTCTAGGTGTACCCTCCTACCAACTCTGTGACACATATTCTCCCTCTATCTTCCAGTCCCTGTGCAGCCTGCTTCACCAAGATGGCCGATGTCCCCTCAGACTGAGAAAGAATCTCCCACTATGACTCCTCCCTGGAATACGAGGTCCGGTGGTACGTATCTTCCAGTCCCTGTGCAGCCTGCTTCACCAAGATGGCCGATGTCCTCAGACTGAGAAAGAATCTCCGCCTCTACCTCCTCATGTCCCGCCTCTTCCTGTGGGAGGAGCCTGAGATAAAGGTGCCAATCCCTCTCCCACACACAGAGATGGGCAGCAAAGTGGCAGGTCTTGCTCTTCATTGTAATCAGAGGGCTGATATAAATACTATGCTGCCAGTCTCTCTTAGCTAAGCGTTTAGGAGAGACTGACTACATCACTTCTTCTTTTCATAAGAAACATGTGTTGAAAATTCCAATAGTTTGCATTGTCAACTTACACAAAGCTCTGATACACACCCCAGTCATGTCACCAGGGGTCTTTTCACAGTCCCCAAATCCAGAACAAATTCAAGAAAGCGTACAGTATTATATAGAGACCTTACTGCTTGGAACTTCCTTCCATCTCATATTGCTTAAATAAACAGCAAACCTGGTTTCAAAAACCAGATAAAGCAACACCTCACGGCACAACGCCTCTCCCCTATTGGACCTAGTTTGTGATAGTTTGTGTGTATGTATTGATATGTAGGTTACGTGTGCCATTTTAAAAATGTATCTAGTTCTGTATTATGTCATGTTTCATGTTCTGTGTGGACCCCAGGAAGAGTAGCTGCTGCTTTTGCAACAGCTAATAGGGATCCTAATAAAATACCAAATACCAAATTAGACTCCCTCTCATACAGTACATGTGCGTGCTGTGTGTGTGTGTTTGTGTCTCTGTGTGCTAGGTGGGCCTGCGGTGCCTGGCGTCACTGGGTGTGAGGATAAGGATGATGAAGCCGTCTGACTTCTTGTCTGTCTGGGAAACGTTTGTAGAGAAGGAGGAGGACATGACCTTTAACCCCTGGGAGGACTGTCAGGACAACTACCAATACTACCAGTACAGACTCAACACCATCCTCAAGTAAAGGTGCATACATACACGCACACGCACATACACAGAGAGATAGTATTCACTTTTCCTTTTTGTATTTGTTTTCTGTGTGTTTCTGTTTCAGGTGCAGTCAAAACCATTTCACACCCCCACACCCTGACTACAACTACAACCCCATCTACATGTCCTCCAACCCCATCTACACGTTCTCCAACCCCATCTACACATCCTACAACCCCATCTACACGTTCTCCAACCCCATCTAAACATCCTCCAACCCCATCTACACGTCCTACAACCCCATCTAAACATCCTCCAACCCCATCTAAACATCCTCCAACCCCATCTACACGTCCTCCAACCCCATCTACACGTCCTCCAACCCCATCTACACGTCCTCCAACCCCATCTACACGTCCTCCAACCCCATCTACACGTCCTCCAACCCCATCTACACGTCCTCCAACCCCATCTACACGTCCTCCAACCCCATCTATACGTCCTCCAACCCCATCTATACGTCCTCCAACCCCATCTACACGTCCTCCAACCCCATCTACACATCCTCCAACCCCATCTACACGTCCTCCAACCCCATCTACACGTCCTCCAACCCCATCTACACATCTACAAATCCTCCAGCCCCATCTACACATCCTCCAACCCCATCTACACATCTACACGTCCTCCAACCCCATCTGCATGTCCTCCAGCCCCATCTACACGTCCTCCAACCCCATCTACACATCTACACATCATCCAACCCCATCTGCACGTCCTCCAACCCCATCTACACGTCCTCCAACCCCATCTACACGTCATCCAACCCCATCTGCACGTCATCCAACCCCATCTGCACGTCCTCCAACCCCATCTACACGTCCTCCAACCCCATCTACACATCTACACATCCTCCAACCCATCTACACATCCTCCAACCCCACCTACACATCTACACGTCATCCAACCCCATCTACACATCCTCCAACCCCATCTACACATCCTCCAACCCCACCTACACATCTACACGACATCCAACCCCATCTACACGTCCTCCAACCCCATCTACACGTCCTCCAACCCCATCTACACGTCATCCAACCCCATCTACACGTCATCCAACCCCATCTACACGTCCTCCAACCCCATCTACACATCTACAACCCCATCTATCCAACCCCACGTCACGTCCCACCCCATCCCATCTAACATCCTCCAACCCCATCTACACATCCTCCAACCCCATCTACACGTCCTCCAACCCCATCTACACGTCCTCCAACCCCATCTACACGTCCTCCAACCCCATCTACACGTCCTCCAACCCCATCTACACGTCCTCCAACCCCATCTACACGTCCTCCAACCCCATCTACACGTCCTCCAACCCCATCTACACGTCCTCCAACCCCATCTACACGTCATCCAACCCCATCTACACGTCCTCCAACCCCATCTACACGTCCTCCAACCCCACCTACACATCTACACGTCCTCCAACCCCATCTACACGTCATCCAACCCCATCTACACGTCATCCAACCCCATCTACACGTCATCCAACCCCATCTACACATCCTCCAACCCCATCTACACATCCTCCAACCCCATCTACACATCCTCCAACCCCATCTACACGCCCTCCAACCCCATCTACACATCTAACCCCATCTATCCCCAACCCCATCTACCCCATCTACACATCCCCCAACCCCATCTACCCCATCTACGTCATCCAACCCCATCCCATCTACACGTCCTCCAACCCCATCTAACCCCATCTACATCCTCCAACCCCATCTACACGTCCTCCAACCCCATCTACACGTCCTCCAACCCCATCTACACGTCCTCCAACCCCATCTACACGTCCTCCAACCCCATCTACACGTCCTCCAACCCCATCTACACGTCCTCCAACCCCATCTACACGTCCTCCAACCCCATCTACACGTCCTCCAACCCCATCTACACGTCATCCAACCCCATCTACACATCCTCCAACCCCATCTACACATCCTCCAACCCCATCTACACATCCTCCAACCCCATCTACACACCCTAAAACCCCATCTACACACCCTAAAACCCCATCTACACGCCCTACAACCCCATCTACACATCCTAAAACCACATCTACTCGTCCTGCACGTCCTACAACCAAATTTACACATACTACCACCACATCTACTCGTGCTACAACCACATTTACATGGTCTAAAACCCTGTCTGCACGCTCTACAACCACATTTACAAGTGCTACAACCACTTCTACATGTCAGCATTGACTCTCTGTCTAAATAAAGACACCTTGGTCTCATCATTGACTCCTTGTCTAAATAAAGAGACCTTGGTCTCAGCATTGACTCCTTGTCTAAATAAAGAGACCTTGGTCTCAGCATTGACTCCTTGTCTAAATAAAGAGACCTTGGTCTCAGCATTGACTCCCTGTCTGAATAAAGAGACCTTGGTCTCAGCATTGACTCCCTGTCTGAATAAAGACACCTTGGTCTCAGCATTGACTCCCTGTCTGAATAAAGACACCTTGGTCTCAGCATTGACTCCCTGTCTAAATAAAGAGACCTTGGTCTCAGCATTGACTCCCTGTCTAAATAAAGAGACCTTGGTCTCAGCATTGACGCCCTGTCTAAATAAATAGACCTTGGTGTCAGCATTGACTCCCTGTCTGAATAAATACACCTTGGTCTCAGCATTGACTCCCTGTCTAAATAAAGACACCTTGGTCTCAGCGTTGACTTCCTGTCAAAATTAAGATACCTTGGTCTCAGCATTGACTCCCTGTCTAAATAAAGAGACCTTGACTTCCTGTCAAAATAAAGATACCTTGGTCTCAGCATTGACTCTCTGTCTAAATAAAGACACCTTGGTCTCAGCATTGACTCCCTGTCTAAATAAAGAGACCTTGGTCGCAGCATTGACTCCCTGTCTAAATAAAGAGACAGGGAGTCAATTGACATACCTTGTTACGACTTTTACTTCCTCTAGATAGTCAAGTTTGATCGTCTTCTCGGCACTCACCATTGAATCCCTGTCAAAATTAAGAGACCTTAGTCTAAGCATTGACTCATTGTCTAAATAAAACAGGAAACAGAAAATGTATTGTATATTGAGCTCCACCCCCAAATTCCACTAAAACATTTTCTTTTGGTATCTAAAAAAATGAGTCCGCTGTTGATAGATAAAATCCCAAAATGTTTGTATGTCAGCAGTCAAGTTTCCAAGATATTGTACTTTCAAGAAGCAAAGTGTCATCAACTACAGGAAGACAGGAAGGAATGGAAGTAGGCATAATTGTTGAGGGGACAATGAATAAATTAGTTTAATATAATTTATTATTTGAAATCTTAACAATATTGATCTTTTAAAAAATCAACACAGTAGATTACAACTAGTTTTTAAGTCAAATAAACACTTCATCAATTAACTTTAAAACGTTAAACTATATTAACTAACCACATAGATATAAAGGACTTCAGTACTTCTAAAAGTGTGTAGATACATTCTCCAAATGTGTATTCATCAGTACAAAATATTGTGTATGTATACCGGTATGTATACCGGTAGGTATACTTACTGTATATCATGCAATAAAATGCTAATTAATTACTTAAAAATCATACAATGTGATTTTCTGGATTTTTGTTTTAGATTCCGTCTCTCACAGTTGAAGTGTACCTATGATAAAAATTACAGACATGCTTTGTAAGTAGGAAAACCTGCTAAATCTGCAGTGTCTGCCAAACTTACCCTAGTAAAACTGACTATCCTACCGATCCTCGACTTCGGCAATGTCATCTGCAAAATAGCTTCCGATACTCTACTCAGCAAACTGGATGAGGTCTATCACAGTGCCATCCGTTTTGTTACTAAAGCACCTTATACCACCCACCACTGCGACCTGTAGGCTCTAGTCGGCTGGCCCTCACTACATATTCGCCGCCAGACCCACTGGCTCCAGGTCAACTACAAGTCCATGCTAGGTAAAGCTCCGCCTTATCTCAGTTCACTGGTCATGATGGCAACACCCACCCGTAGCACACGCTCCAGCAGGTGTATCTCACTGATCATCCCTAAAGCCAACACCTCATTCGGCCGCCTTTCGTTCCAGTTTTCTGCTGCCTGTGACTGGAACGAACTGCAAAAATCGCTGAAGTTGGAGACTTTTATCTCTCTCACCAACTTCAAACATCTGCTATCTGAGCAGCTAACCGATCGCTGCAGCTGTACATAGTCTATCGGTAAATAGCCCACACAATTTACCTACCTCATCCCCATACTGTTTATATTTATTTACTTTTCATATGGTCATAATTATAGGGTCATAATCATATGGTCATAATCATATGGTCATAATTATAGGGTCATAATCATATGGTCATAATCATAGGGTCATAATCATATGGTCATAATTATAGGGTCATAATTATAGGGTCGTAGGGTCATATTCATAGGGTCATAATTATAGGGTCATAATTATAGGGTCATATAGTCATAATTATAGGGTCATAATTATAGGATCATAGGGTCATAATTATAGGGTCACAGGGTCATAATTATAGGATCACAGGGTCATAATCATAGGATCATAGGGTCATAATTATAGGGTAGGCTACAGTCATAAGTGAAATAAATATTTAGATGTTCTGTGTTAGGGGTCCAGTGCTCTGTATCTCCTTCATGATGGAATGGACCACATCAGAGGTTGACCCCTGACCTCCCAAATCAGCTGTATGGAGCTAAAGAGAGAGGACAGAGAGAGAGAGAGAGAGAGAGACAGAGAGAGAGAGAGAGGACAGAGAGAGAGAGAGAGAGAGGACAGAGAGAGAGAGAGAGAGAGAGAGAGGGACAGAGAGAACAGAGAGAGAGAGACAGAGAGAGAGAGAGAGAGAGAGAGAGAGAGAGAGAGAGAGGACAGAGAGAGAGAGAGAGAGAGAGGAGAGAGAGAGAGAGAGAGAGAGAGAGAGAGAGAGAGAGAGAGAGAGGAGAGAGAGAGAGACAGAGAGAGAGAGAGAGAGGACAGAGAGAGAGAGACAGAGAGAGAGAGACAGAGAGAGAGAGAGACAGAGAGAGAGAGAGGACAGAGAGAGAGAGAGAGAGAGAGAGAGAGAGAGAGAGACAGAGAGAGAGAGAGAGAGACAGAGAGAGAGAGAGAGAGAGACAGAGAGAGAGAGAGAGGACAGAGAGAGAGAGAGAGAGAGACAGAGAGAGAGAGAGAGAGAGACAGAGAGAGAGAGAGAGAGAGAGACAGAGAGAGAGAGAGAGAGAGAGAGAGAGAGAGAGAGAGAGAGAGAGAGAGAGAGAGACAGAGAGAGAGAGAGAGAGAGAGAGAGAGAGAGACAGAGAGAGAGAGAGAGAGAGAGAGAGAGAGAGAGAGAGAGAGAGAGAGAGAGAGAGAGAGAGAGAGAGAGAGAGAGAGAGAGAGAGAGAGAGAGAGAGAGAGAGAGAGAGAGAGAGAGAGAGAGAGAGAGAGAGAGAGAGAATATATATTTATAATATATATTTTTATAATATATAATCTTTATATTTTTTTCTTTCTTCACTTTTGCTCTTCCCTTGGCAATGTAAACAAATGTTTCCAATGCCAATAAAGCCCTTTGAATTAAATTGAGAATGGAAGAAATCACTATGCATCAGCCTGCGTGTGTTACCCGTGTCTCAGTAACAGTAGCGATGACAGCCCGTCGTATCATGGTGGCGTATGCATGTAGCCTCAGATGGTCCAGAAGCAGACAGGAAGCGAGTAACATGGCTGTAGGGTTGGCTATGTTACCATTTGCTATGCTCTTCCCTGTGTTCCTGGTGCCCTGCAACACACACACATTATCCACACCCCCAGTTACACACACCCCCAGCTATCCACACCCCCAGCTATCCACACCCCCAGTTACACACACCCCAGTTACACACACCCCCAGCTATCCACACCCCCAGCTATCCACACCCCCAGCTAACCACACCCCCAGTTATCCACACCCCCAGCTATCCACACCCCCAGCTATCCACACCCCCAGCTATCCACACCCCCAGCTATCCACACCCCCAGTTATCCACACCCCTGTGTACATACACACTCGAAGACAGCGTAGTCCGTCCCGTAGTTGGCTCCTGGAACGAGTCCCGGCCCCCCCACCAGACCAGCACACACGTTGCTCACCACATTACCATAGAGATTAGGCATCACCATCACGTCAAACTGCTGCGGCTTAGACACCAGCTACACACACACACACACACACACACACACACACACACTTTTTATTTTATTTTATTTTTTTTTTTTATTTCACCTTTATTTAACCAGGTAGGCTAGTTGAGAACAAGTTCTCATTTGCAACTGCGACCTGGCCAAGATAAAAGCATAGCAGTGTGAACAGACAACACAGAGTTACACATGGAATAAACAATTAACAAGTCAATAACACAGTAGAAAATTTATTATTTTACACTATTTATTATCCAATTTGATTCTGTAGTAGTGATGTTGCTATGGATACTTGCACGGTGTAGTAGTAATGCTGCTATGGTTACCTGCAAGTTGTAGTAGTGATGTTGCTATAGTTATCTACAATGTGTAGTAGTGATGTTGCTATGGTTACCTGCAAAGTGTCATGGTGATGTTGCTATTGTTACCTGCATGGTGTAGTAGCTATGTTGCTATGGCTACCTGCAAGGTGTAGTAGTGATACTGCTATGGTTACCTGCATGGTGGTGTCTCGAACCTAAAATAGTTTTTCGTCTGTCCCCATAGGAGAACCCTTTGAAGAACCCTTTTCGGTTCCAAGTAGAACCTTTTGGGTTCAATGTCGAAACCCTTTCCACAGAGGGTTCTACTTGGAACCAAAAATGTGTTATCCTATGGGAACAGCTGACAAACCCTTTTCAAACCCTTTTTTCTAAGTGTTTAGTATACCTGCATGGTGGTGTTGTCCACAATCATGGCATCGAAGGCGATGTCTGGATAACCCGCGGCAACCTCCTTACAACACTGTAGGAACAGACCATCACCTAGCTTCCTGTTAAACACACACACACACACACACACACACACACACACACACACACACACACACACACACACACACACACACACACACACACACACACACACACACACACACACACACACACACACACACACACACACACACACACACACACACACTTATCATCAAACAGCAAATGAATACAAAACAAACACACAGATTCAATCAAACACACTAAGAAGCACTGTTTTATACCAAGCTAACAAACTAATTAACTAACTAGCTAACTAATGCATTAACAAACTAACTAACTAATTAACTAACATGCACATTTACTGAGTATCACTGACATGATGTTGGCCTTGTGGACAGCGGTGACCCTACGACGACCTCTCTCCCTGGCCAGTCTGAAAGCATAGTCAGCAATCCTCAGAGAGTTGGTCCTCGTGATGATCTTCAGACACTCCACAACCCCAGACACACTCTACATAGAGGAGACAGAGAGAGAGTCACACCCCAGTCACACTCTACATAGAGGAGACAGAGAGAGAGTCACACCCCAGTCACACTCTACATAGAGGAGACAGAGAGAGAGTCACACCCCAGACACACTCTACATAGAGGAGACAAAGAGAGAGTCACACCCCAGTCACACTACATAGAGGAGACAGAGAGAGAGTCACACCCCAGTCACACTCTACATAGAGGAGACAGAGAGAGAGTCACACCCCAGTCACACTCTACATAGAGGAGACAGAGAGAGTCACACCCCAGTCACACTCTACATAGAGGAGACAGAGAGAGAGTCACACCCCAGTCACACTCTACATAGAGGAGACAAAGAGAGAGTCACACCCCAGTCACACTACATAGAGGAGACAGAGAGAGAGTCACACCCCAGTCACACTCTACATAGAGGAGACAGAGAGAGAGTCACACCCCAGTCACACTCTACATAGAGGAGACAGAGAGAGTCACACCCCAGTCACACTCTACATAGAGGAGACAGAGAGAGAGTCACACCCCAGTCACACTCTACATAGAGGAGACAGAGAGAGAGTCACACCCCAGTCACACTCTACATAGAGGAGACAGAGAGAGAGTCACACCCCAGTCACACTCTACATAGAGGAGACAGAGAGAGAGTCACACCCCAGTCACACTCTACATAGAGGAGACAGAGAGAGAGTCACACCCTAGTCACACTCTACATAGAGGAGACAGAGAGAGTCACACCCCAGTCACACTCTACATAGAGGAGACAGAGAGAGTCACACCCCAGTCACACTCTACATAGAGGAGACAGAGAGAGAGTCACACCCCAGTCACACTCTACATAGAGGAGACAGAGAGAGAGTCACACCCTAGTCACACTCTACATAGAGACAGAGAGAGAGTCACACTATGGGTGTGTACCTAAATTCACTGGAGAGTCAGAGTGCTCTAGGAGTTCCTAAATTCACTGGAGAGTCAGAGTGCTCTAGGAGTTCCTAAATTCACTGGAGAGTCAGAGTGCTCTAGGAGTTCCTAAATTCACTGGAGAGTCAGAGTGCTCTAGGAGTTCCTAAATTCACTGGAGAGTCAGAGTGCTCTAGGAGTTCCTAAATTCACTGGAGAGTCAGAGTGCTCTAGGAGTTCCTAAATTCACTGGAGAGTCAGAGTGCTCTAGGAGTTCCTAAATTCACTGGAGAGTCAGAGTGCTCTAGGAGTTCCTAAATTCACTGGAGAGTCAGAGTGCTCTAGGAGTTCCTAAATTCACTGGAGAGTCAGAGTGCTCTAGGAGTTCCTAAATTCAGAGCCTTGTCAGTTTGTCCATTTGTATATTCAGAGCGTTTTGCTGTCAGGAGCGAACTGGACGCTCTACCCGAGGAGAAGGGTTGATCCGAGTATTCTGACCTAACAGCAGTCAAGCACCATCACTAACATGTTAATGTTGCCTAGCCTGTCAAGCACAAAAGCTAACAGGTTAATTTTGCCTAGCCTGTCAAGCAGCATCACTAACAGGTTAATGTTGCCTAGCCTGTCAAGCACCATCACCAACAGGTTAATGTTGCCTAGCCTGTCAAGCACCATCACCAACAGGTTAATGTTGCCTAGCCTGTCAAGCACCATCACTAACATGTTAATGTTGCCTAGCCTGTCAAGCACCATCACTAACAGGTTAATGTTGCCTAGCCTGTCAAGCACCATCACTAACAGGTTAATGTTGCCTAGCCTGTCAAGCACCATCACCAACAGGTTAATGTTGCCTAGCCTGTCAAGCACCATCACTAACAGGTTAATGTTGCCTAGCCTGTCAAGCACAAAACCTAACTGTTTAATGTTTCCTCACTTGCTAGCTAGCTACTTCCAGACACAAGTGAGAGAACACCTCACTCTGACCATTTTACACGCCCTAGAACAGGCCTGTTCTGTCGGAATACAGCTACTGTAAGTTAGTAACTAGATCAGGCCTGGAATACAGCTACTGTAAGTTACTAACTAGAACAGGCCTGGAATACAGCTACTGTAAATTACTAACTACAACAGGCCTGGGCAATTATTTTCCATGGAGGGCCATATTAGAATATATTTTTTACCATCACGGGCCAGAATCATATTACAGGATTATACATCATGTGTATGACTGTGTTGACAGATATATCTACTGTAAATCACATCCAGATATGCAACTTACTTTAGTGTTTCAACATGCACAGAAATAAACCACATCCAAGTTCTCCTTTTGGTAGGTCTTTTCATTATGAAGATCTCGGGATCGTGAATACAGCCTCTAGCTCATTACCATTTAGGAAGCTCATTACTATAACGCAACTTGAAAATTCCAAATGAAATTAAATAAATATGCTAGTTCTCAAGCTTAGCCTTTTGTTAACAACACTGTCATCTCAGATTTTCAAAATATGCTTTTCAACCATAGCAAAACAAGCATTTGTGTAAGATTATTGATAGCTAGCGTAGCATTTAGCTTAGCATTTAGCGTAGCATTCAGCATGCAACGTTTTCACAAAAACAAGAAAAGCATTCAAATAAAATAATTTACCTTTGAAGAACTTCAGATGTTTTCAATGAGGAGACTCTCAGTTAGATAGCAAATGTTCAGTTTTTACAAAAAGATTATTTGTGTAGACAAATCGCTCCGTTTTCTTCATCACGTTTGGGTAAGAAAAAAAACGAAAATTAAGTCATTAAAACGCAAATTTTTTCTCCAAATTAACTCCATAATATCGACAGAAACATGGCAAACGTTGTTTAGAATCCTCAAGGTGTTTTTCACATATCTATTCGATGATAAGTCATTCCTGGCAGTTTAGTTAATCCTTTGAAGAAGTGGAACGCGCATGGACCTGGAGATTACGCAATAATTTTGACGCAGGACACCGGGCGGACACCTGGTAAATGTAGTCTCTTATGGTCAATCTTCCAATGATATGCCTACAAATATGTCACAATGCTGCAGACACCTTGGGGAAATGACAGAAAGTGTAGGCTCATTCCTGGCGCATTCACAGCCATATAAGGAGACATTGGAACACAGCGCCTTCAGAATCTGGGGCATTTCCTGTATGAAACTTCATCTTGGTTTCGCCTGTAGCATTAGTTCTGGGGCACTCACAGATAATATCTTTGCAGTTTTGGAAACGTCAGAGTTTTTTTCTTTCCAAAGCTGTCAATTATATGCATAGTCGAGCATCTTTTCGTGACAAAATATCTTGTTTAAAACGGGAACGTTTTTTATCCAAAAATTAAAAGAGCGCCCCCTATCTCGAAGAAGTTAACGGTAATGCAGAAAAACACAAGGAGAGAGCTCAATATCACATTTAAACTACTCAATCAGTGTGAGGAGTGAAGTCTCTGATGGGCATTGACTATTTTATTTATTTCACCTTTATTTAACCAGGTAGGCCAGTTGCGACCTGGCCAAGATAAAGCAAAGCAGTGAGACACAAACAACAAAACAGAGTTACACATGAAATAAACAAACAATAACACAATAGGAAAGTCTATGTACAGTGTGTGCAAATGAGGTAAGATTAGGGAGGAAAGGCAATAAATAGACTGTAGTGGCGAAGTAATTAGTACAGAGACAAAGTAGAATCTCAATTCAACGGCTCAGACACAAGAGGCATGTGGCAGGGTCTACAGTCAATCACGGACTACAGGAAGAAATCCAGCCCAGTCACGGACCAGGATGTCTTGCTCCCAGGCAGACTAAATAACTTTTTTGCCCGCTTTGAGGACAATACAGTGTCACTGACACGGCCTGCAACGAAAACATGCGGTCTCTCCTTCACTGCAGCCGAGGTGAGTAAGACATTTAAACATGTTAACCCTCGCAAGGCTGCAGGCCCAGACAGCATCCCCAGCCGCGCCCTCAGAGCATGCGCAGACCAGCTGGCCGGTGTGTTTACGGACATATTCAATCAATCCCTATACCAGTCTGCTGTTCCCACATGCTTCAAGAGGGCCACCATTGTTCCTGTTCCCAAGAGAGCTAAGGTAACTGAGCTAAACGACTACCGCCCCGTAGCACTCACTTCAGTCATTATGAAGTGCTTTGAGAGACTAGTCAAGGACCATATCACCTCCACCCTACCTAACACCCTAGACCCACTCCAATGTGCTTACCGCCCAAATAGGTCCACAGACGATGCAATCTCAACCACACTGCACACTGCCCTAACCCATCTGGACAAGAGGAATACCTATGTGAGAATGCTGTTCATCGACTACAGCTCGGCATTCAACACCATAGTACCCTCCAAGCTCGTCATCAAGCTCGAGACCCTGGGTCTCGACCCCGCCCTGTGCAACTGGGTACTGGACTTCCTGACGGGCCGCCCCCAGGTGGTGAGGGTAGGCAACAACATCTCCACCCCGCTGATCCTCAACACTGGGGCCCCACAAGGGTGTGTTCTGAGCCCTCTCCTGTACTCCCTGTTCACCCACGACTGCGTGGCCATGCACGCCTCCAACTCAATCATCAAGTTTGCGGACGACACAATAGTGGTAGGCTTGATTACCAACAACGACGAGACGGCCTACAGGGAGGAGGTGAGGGCCCTCGGAGTGTGGTGTCAGGAAAATAACCTCACACTCAACGTCAACAAAACTAAGGAGATGATTGTGGACTTCAGGAAACAGCAGAGGGAACACCCCCCTATCCACATCGATGGAACAGTAGTGGAGAGGGTAGCAAGTTTTAAGTTCCTCGGCATACACATCACAGACAAACTGAATTGGTCCACTCACACAGACAGCATCGTGAAGAAGGCGCAGCAGGGCCTCTTCAACCTCAGGAGGCTGAAGAAATTTGGCTTGTCACCAAAAGCACTCACAAACTTCTACAGATGCACAATCGAGAGCATCCTGGCAGGCTGTATCACCGCCTGGTACGGCAACTGCTCCGCCCTCAACCGTAAGGCTCTCCAGAGGGTAGTGAGGTCTGCACAACGCATCACCGGGGGCAAACTACCTGCCCTCCAGGACACCTACACCACCCGATGTTACAGGAAGGCCATAAAGATCATCAAGGACATCAACCACCCGAGCCACTGCCTGTTCACCCCGCTATCATCCAGAAGGCGAGGTCAGTACAGGTGCATCAAAGCTGGGACCGAGAGACTGAAAAACAGCTTCTATCTCAAGGCCATCAGACTGTTAAACAGCCACCACTAACATTGAGTGCTGGCAACAAATTAATGACGCTTTTTCCCCCAACATTTACTGGCACCGCCTATATTCAACGGGTGTTGAGTATTCGTAAATTAATCAGTTATTCTGCACTCTCATTTACAACTGCGACCTGGCCAAGATAAAGCAAAGCAGTGCGACAAAAACAACACAGAGTTACACATGGAATGAACAAGCGTATAGTCAATAACACAATATAAAAATCTATATACATTGTGTGCAAATGGAGTAAGGTCGGAGTCAGAGGCACAGTCTTCTCTGGTCTCTATTCCTCCCGTTACGGGGTCTGAGACGCCGAAGCTTCCCACCATTAGCTCTGACAAATTGAAAACTCTAGTCATTGGCGACTCCATTACCCGCAGTATTAGACTTAAAACGAATCATCCAGCGATCATACACTGTTTACCAGGGGGCAGGGCTACCGACGTTAAGGCTAATCTGAAGATGGTGCTGGCTAAAGCTAAAACTGGCGAGTGTAGAGAGTATAGAGAAATTGTTATCCACGTCGGTCTCTGGACCCACTCACTGTCACAGTCATACGCTGGACCTAGTTTTTTCCCATGGAATAAATGTTGTGGATCTTAATGTTTTTCCTCATAATCCTGGACTATCGGACCACCATTTTATTACGTTTGCAATTGCAACAAATAATCTGCTCAGACCCCAACCAAGGAACATCAAAAGTCGTGCTATAAATTCACAGACAACACAAAGATTCCTTGATGTCCTTCCAGATTCCCTCTGTCAACCCAAGGACGCCAGAGGACAAAAATCAGTTAACCACCTAACTGAGGAACTCAATTTAACCTTGCTCAATACCCTAGATGCAGTTGCACCCTAAAAACTAAAAACATTTCGAATAAGAAACTAGCTCCCTGGTACACAGGCAATACCCGAGCTCTGAAGCAAGCTTCCAGAAAATTGGAACGGAAATGGCGCCACACCAAACTGGAAGTCTTCAGACAAGCTTGGAAAGACAGTACCGTGCAGTACTGAAGAGCCCTTACTGCTGCTCTATCATCCTATTTTTCTAACTTAATTGAGGAAAATAAGAACAATCCGAAATTCCTTTTTGATACTGTCGCAAAGCTAACTAAAAAGCAGCATTCCCCAAGAGAGGATGACTTTCACTTTAGCAGTGATAAATTTATGAACTTCTTTGAGGAAAAGATTATGATTATTAGAAAGAAAATTACGGACTCCTCTTTAAATCTGTGTATTCCTCCAAACCTCAGTTGTCCTGAGTCTGCACAACTCTGCCAGGACCAAGGATCAAGAGAGACGCTCAAGTCTTTTAGTACTATATCTCTTGACACAATGATGAAAATAATCATGGCCTCTAAACCTTCAAGCTGCATACTGGACCCTATTCCAACTAAGCTTCTGAAAGAGCTGCTTCCTGTGCTTGGCCCTCCTATGTTGAACATAATAAACGGCTCTCTATCCACCGGATGTGTACCAAACTCACTAAAAGTGGCAGTAATAAAGCCTCTCTTGAAAAAGCCAAACCGTGACCCAGAAAATATAAAAAACTATCAGCCTATATCGAATCTTCCATTCCTCTCAAAAATTTTAGAAAAGGCTGTTGCGCAGCAACTCACTGCCTTCCTGAAGACAAACAATGTATACGAAATGCTTCAGTCTGGTTTTAGACCCCATCATAGCACTGAGACGGCACTTGTGAAGGTGGTAAATGACATTTTAATGGCATCGGACCGAGGCTCTGCATCTGTCCTCGTGCTCCTAGACCTGAGTGCTGCTTTTGATACCATCGATCACCACATTCTTTTGGAGAGATTGGAAACCCAAATTGGTCTACACGGACAAGTTCTGGCCTGGTTTAGATCTTATCTGTCGGAAAGATATCAGTTTGTCTCTTTGAATGGTTTGTCCTCTGACAAATCAACTGTAAATGTCGGTGTTCCTCAAGGTTCTGTTTTAGGACCACTATTGTTTTCACTATATATTTTACCTCTTGGGGATGTTATTTGAAAACATAATGTTAACTTTCACTGCTATGCGGATGACACACAGCTGTACATTTCAATGAAACATGGTGAAGCCCCAAAATTGCCCCGCTAGAAGCATGTGTTTCAGACATAAGGAAGTGGATGGCTGCAAACTTTCTACTATTAAACTTGGACAAAACAGAGATGCTTGTTCTAGGTCCCAAGAAACAAAGAGATCTTCTGTTGAATCTGACAATTAATCTTAATGGTTGTACAGTCGTCTCAAATAAAACTGTGAAGGACCTCGGCGTTACTCTGGACCCTGATCTCTCTTTTGAAGAACATATCAAGACCATTTCAAGGACAGCTTTTTTCCATCTACATAACATTGCAAGAATCAGAAATTTTCTTTCCAAAATTGATGCAGAAAAATTAATCCATGCTTTTGTCACTTCTAGGTTAGACAACTGCAAATGCTCTACTTTCCGGCTACCCGGATAAAGCACTAAATAAACTTCAGTTAGTGCTAAATACGGCTGCTAGAATCCTGACTAGAACCCAAAAATGTGATCATATTACTCCAGTGCTAGCCTCTCTACACTGGCTTCCTGTCAAAGCAAGGGCTGATTTCAAGGTTTTACTGCTAACCTACAAAGCATTACATGGGCTTGCTCCTACCCATCTCTCTGATTTGGTCCTGCCGTACATACCTACACGTACGCTATGGTCACAAGATGCAGGCCTCCTAATTGTCCCTAGAATTTCTAAGCAAACAGCTGGAGGCAGGGCTTTCTCCTATAGAGCTCCATTTTTATGGAACGGTCTGCCTACCCATGTCAGAGACGCAAACTCGGTCTCAACCTTTAAGTCTTTACTGAAGACTCATCTCTTCAGTGGGTCATATGATTGAGTGTAGTCTGGCCCAGGAGTGGGAAGGTGAACGGAAAGGCTCTGGAGCAACGAACCGCCCTTGCTGTCTCTGCCTGGCCGGTTCCCCTCTTTCCACTGGGATTCTCTGCCTCTAACCCTATTACAGGGGCTGAGTCACTGGCTTACTGGGGCTCTCACATGCCGTCCCTGGAAGGGGTGCGTCACCTGAGTGGGTTGATTCACTAATGTGGTCATCCTGTCTGGGTTGGCGCCCCCTTGGGTTGTGCCGTGGCGGAGATCTTTGTGGGTTATACTCAGCCTTGTTTCAGGATGGTAAGTTGGTGGTTGAAGATATCCATCTAGTGGTGTGGGGGCTGTGCTTTGGCAAAGTGGGTGGGGTTATATCCTTCCTGTTTGGCCCTGTCCGGGGGTGTCCTCGGATGGGGCCACAGTGTCTCCTGACCCCTCCTGTCTCAGCCTCCAGTATTTATGCTGCAGTAGGTTATGTGTCTGGGGGCTCGGGTCAGTTTGTTATATCTGGAGTACTTCTCCTGTCCTATTCGGTGTCCTGTGTGAATCTAAGTGTGCGCTCTCTAATTCTCTCCTTCTTTCTTTCTTTCTCTCTCTCGGAGGACCTGAGCCCTAGGACCATGCCCCAGGACTACCTGACATGATGACTCCTTGCTGTCCCCAGTTCACCTGGCTGTGCTGCTGCTCCAGTTTCAACTGTTCTGCCTGTGATTATTATTATTCGACCATGCTGGTCATTTATGAACATTTGAAAATCTTGGCCATGTTCTGTTATAATCTCCACCCGGCACAGCCAGAAGAGGACTGGCCACCCCACATAGCCTGGTTCCTCTCTCAGTTTCTTCCTAGGTTTTGGCCTTTCTAGGGAGTTTTTCCTAGCCACCGTGCTTCTACACCTGCATTGCTTGCTGTTTGTGGTTTTAGGCTGGGTTTCTGTACAGCACTTTGAGATATCAGCTGATGTACGAAGGGCTATATAAATACATTTGATTTGATTTGAGTAAGGCGGTAAGGCAATAAATAGGCCCTAGTAGAGAAGTAAATGCAATTTAACCCTGGAGTGATAGATGTGCAGATGATGATGTGCAAGTAGAAACACTGGTGTGCAAAAGAGCAAAAAATTAAATAAAAGCAATTTGGGGATGAGGTAGTTGGGTGGGATATTTACAGATGGGCTGTGTCCAGCTGCAGGGATCAATAAGCTGCTCAGATAACTGATGCTTAAAGTCTGAAATGTCTTGAGTCAAAAATTATTCAAACCCTTTGTTATGGTAAGGCTAAATAAGTTCAGGAGTAAAATGTCCTTATCAAGTCACATAATAACTTGCATGGACTCACTCTTTGTACAATAATAGAGTTTAACATGATTTTTGAATGAACTATATCCATCCTGCCCTGCCTACCTAAAGTCTTCGAAAGCCAAGTTAATAAACAGATCACTGACCATTTCGAATCCCACCATACCTTCTCTGCAGTGCAATCCGGTTTCCGAGCCGGTCACGGGTGCACCTCAGCCACGCTCAAGGTATTAAACGATATCATAACTGCCATCGATAAAAGACAGTACTGTGCAGCCGTCTTCATCGACCTGGCCAAGGCTTTCGACTCTGTCAATCACCGTATTCTTATCAGCAGACTCAATGGCCTTGGTTTTTCTAATGACTGCCTCGCCTGGTTCACCAAGTACTTTGCAGACAGAGTTCAGTGTGTCAAATCGGAGGGCCTGTTGTCCGGACTTCTGGCAGTCTCTATTGAGGTGCCACAGTGTTACATTTATTTATTTATTTATTATTATTATTTTTTCACCTTTATTTAACCAGGTGGGCTAGTTGAGAACAAGTTCTCATTTGCAACTGCGACCTGGCCAAGATAAAGCATAGCAGTGTGAACAGACAACACAGAGTTACACATGGAGTAAACAATTAAAAAGTCAATAACACAGTAGAAAAAAAGGGGAGTCTATATACAATGTGTGCAAAAGGCATGAGGAGGTAGGCGAATAATTACAATTTTGCATACAATCTGCTAAATTGTAATTATTTGCTCCTATGGCCTATTTATTGCCTACCTCCTCATGCCTTTTGCACACATTGTATATAGACTTTCTTTTCTCTACTGTGTCACTGACCTGTTTATCGTGTTATTGGCTGGTTTATTGTTTACTCCATGTGTAACTGTGTTGTTGTCTGTTCACACTGCTTTGCTTTATCTTGGCCGGGTCGCAGTTGTCAATGAGAACTTGTTCTCAACTAGCCTACCTGGTTAAATAAAGGTGTTCTCAACTAGCCTACCTGGTTAAATAAAGGTGTTCTCAACTAGCCTACCTGGTTAAATAAAGGTGTTCTCAACTAGCCTACCTGGTTAAATACAGGTGTTCTCAACTAGCCTACCTGGTTAAATAAAGGTGTTCTCAACTAGCCTACCTGGTTAAATAAAAGGTGAAATAAATAAAAAAATGTTAAACAATAATAAATAAAAGGTAGTTTTTAGGATGCAAATAAATGACATTTGAGCTAAGCACAGGCAAAAGGAAAACCTGGTCCAGTCTGCTTTTCACCAGACACTGGGAAATGAATTCACCTTTCAGCAGGACAATAACCTAAAACACAAGGCCAAATCGACACTGGAGTTCCTTACCAAGAAGTGAATGTTCCTGAGTTGGGTGAGTTACAGTTTTAACTCTCTGGGATGTGTTGGCCAAAAGCCAGAGAAAATGCAGAGCGCCAAATTCAAATAAATTACTATAAAAATAAAAAGCAAACAATGCTATTATCTGAGGATCGCACCTCCGTAAACAACGAGAGAAAGCATATGTCAACCCTGCAGGCATGACACAAAACACAGAAATAAAAATATAATTCATGTCTTACCTTTGACGAGCTTCTTTTGTTGTTGTCCCATAAACATCACAAATGATCCTTTTGTTTGATTAATTCCTTCGATATATATCCAAAATGGCCATTTAAATGCCACGTTTGATCCAGAAAAACACCGGTTCAAACTTGCGCAACGTGACTAAAAATATCTCAAAAGTTACCTGTAAACTTTGCCAAAACATTTCAAACTACTTTTGTAATACAACTTTAGGTATTTGTTCAAGTAAATCATCGATAAAATTGAAGACAGGATGATCTGTGTACAATACAGGAAGGAAATAAACTGTAGCTAGCTTTCTGGTCACGCACCTCTATCAAACAGTACACTTGAAGTGACCCTCGTTTTGAACAGGGCTACTTCTTCATTACACAAAGGAAAAACCTCAACCAATTTCTAAAGCCTGTTGACATCCAGTGGAAGCAGTAGGAACTGCAAGAAGGTCCCTTAGAAATCTGGATTCCCAATGAAAACACATTGAATAGAGAGTGACCTCAAAAAGAAAATCTGAATGGTTTGTCCTCAGGATTTCGCCTGCTACATAAGTTATGTTATACTCACAGACATGATTAAAACAGTTTTAGAAACTTCACAGTGTTTCCTATCCAAATCTACACATAATATGCATATCTTGTGTTCTGGGGATGAGTAGCAGGCAGTTGGATTTGGGCATGCATTTCATCCGGACGTGAAAATACTGCCCCCTGTCACCAATAAGTTTTTAAACTATTACTATCTATGGAAAAACATGAAAATGTTGAACAGAGCTTGAAGAGTTATTTAAAAAAGAATGGGACAATATTTCTCAATGCAGGTGTGGAAAGCTCTTAGAGACTGACCCAGAAAGATTCACAGGTGTAATCCCTGCCAAAGATGATTCTAACATGTCTGGGGTTTCAATACCTTTGCATACATTTCTAAAAACATGTTTTCACTTTGCCATATTGGGGTATTGTGTTTAGATGGGTGAAAAAATGTTTTTAATACATTTTGAATTCAGGCTATAACAACAAAATGTGGAAAAAGTCAAGGGGTATGAATACTTTGTGAATCCACAAGTCATGGGGTATGAATACTTTGTAAATCCCCAAGTCATGGGGTATGAATACTTTGTAAATCCCCAAGTCATGGGGTATGAATACTTTGTAAATCCCCAAGTCAAGGGGTATGAATACTTTGTAAATCCCCAAGTCATGGGGTATGAATACTTTGTAAATCCCCAAGTCAAGGGGTATGAATACTTTGTGAATCCCCAAGTCAAGGGGTATGAATACTTTGTAAATCCCCAAGTCAAGGGGTATGAATACTTTGTGAATCCCCAAGTCAAGGGGTATGAATACTTTGTAAATCCCCAAGTCATGGGGTATGAATACTTTGTAAATCCCCAAGTCAAGGGGTATGAATACTTTGTAAATCCCCAAGTCAAGGGGTATGAATACTTTGTAAATCCCCAAGTCAAGGGGTATGAATACTTTGTGAATCCCCAAGTCAAGGGGTATGAATACTTTGTGAAGGCACATGCTGCGTGGATCAGGTGTTTCTATTTTTCCTGGCAAGTAAATGACAGGCTAAGTATTGTGTTTGTAGACAGTCTTGTTTAATTTATTATTTAAAATGTTCATGCCTTAGTGAAACTAAATTAGAGGCCTAGATTCGACTTGAAAACAGCTGTGTTTTGTTATTTATGAATTCAAATGTTCATACAAATAGCCTTTAGGACAGGTCGTTCACTACTGTGTAGGAGACTTGGTCTTCGAGCCTGAAAGTTTGTGTTTGTTTTTTCAATTACAATGTTTTAAATCAGGGATGAAGACACAATTACAATGTTTTAAATCAGGGATGAAGACACAATGGGCCATGTTTTAAATCAGAGATGAAGACACAATGGGCCATGTTTTAAATCAGGGATGAAGACATAATGGGCCATGTTTTAAATCAGGGATGAAGACATAATGGGTCATGTTTTAAATCAGGGATGAAGACATAATGGGCCATGTTTTAAATCAGGGATGAAGACATAATGGGTCATGTTTTAAATCAGGGATGAAGACATAATGGGTCATGTTTTAAATCAGGGATGAAGACATAATGGGCCATGTTTTAAATCAGGGATGAAGACATAATGGGCCATGTTTTAAATCAGGGATGAAGACACAATGGGTCATGTTTTAAATCAGGGATGAAGACATAATGGGCCATGTTTTAAATCAGGGATGAAGACATAATGGGCCATGTTTTAAATCAGGGATGAAGACATAATGGGTCATGTTTTAAATCAGGGATGAAGACACAATGGGCCATGTTTTAAATCAGGGATGAAGACATAATGGGCCATGTTTTAAATCAGGGATGAAGAAATAATGGGTCATGTTTTAAATCAGGGATGAAGACATAATGGGCCATGTTTTAAATCAGGGATGAAGACATAATGGGCCATGTTTTAAATCAGGGATGAAGACATAATGGGCCATGATTTAAATCAGGGATGAAGACATAATGGGCCATGTTTTAAATCAGGGATGAAGACACAATGGGCCATGTTTTAAATCAGGGATGAAGACATAATGGGTCATGTTTTAAATCAGGGATGAAGACATAATGGGCCATGTTTTAAATCAGAGATGAAGACATAATGGGCCATGTTTTAAATTAGGGATGAAGACATAATGGGTCATGTTTTAAATCAGGGATGAAGACATAATGGGCCATGTTTTAAATCAGGGATGAAGACATAATGGGTCATGTTTTAAATCAGAGATGAAGACATAATGGGCCATGTTTTAAATTAGGGATGAAGACATAATGGGTCATGTTTTAAATCAGGGATGAAGACATAATGGGCCATGTTTTAAATCAGGGATGAAGACATAATGGGCCATGTTTTAAATCAGGGATGAAGACATAATGGGCCATGTTTTAAATCAGGGATGAAGACATAATGGGCCATGTTTTAAATCAGGGATGAAGACATAATGGGCCATGTTTTAAATCAGGGATGAAGACATAATGGGCCATGTTTTAAATCAGGGATGAAGACATAATGGGTCATGTTTTAAATCAGGGATGAAGACACAATGGGCCATGTTTTAAATCAGGGATGAAGACACAATGGGCCATGTTTTAAATCAGGGATGAAGACATAATGGGTCATGTTTTAAATCAGGGATGAAGACACAATGGGCCATGTTTTAAATCAGGGATGAAGACACAATGGGCCATGTTTTGCTTTTCAGCTTTTTCATGTATAAGAACATCATTCTATTGTAACAACTTTACAGGCAAATTTCTATCCTGTTAAGATGAATTACCATCAAGATGTGATTTATTCTGAGCACCATGGGTGCAATTTACTGGTCCCCACAAGTATAGTGAAACACGTCCACACACACACCGTACACACACACACCGTACACACACACCGTACACACACACACCGTACACACACACACCGTACACACACACACACACACCGTACACACACACCGTACACACACACCGTACACACACACACCGTACACACACACCGTACACACACACCGTACACACACACCGTACACACACACCTCGTGCTCCAGACTGCTGTATTCTCCCTCAGTGTTTTCTCTGATGATGATGATGTCGATGTTCCTGTGACGAGTCCGAACGCCTGGCAGAGACTGGCAGTGCATCACGTTGGCATACAGGTCCAGACTGGTACTGTAGGGGTGGAGGGCAGAAAGACATGAGAGAAAGACAGAGTGAGAGAACACAGGGACAGAGGGAGACACAGAGTGAGAGAACACAGGGACAGAGGGGGAGAGAGAACACAGGGACAGAGGGAGAGACAGAGTGAGAGAACACAGGGACAGAGGGAGAGAACACAGGGACAGAGGGGGAGAGAGAACACAGGGACAGAGGGAGAGACAGAGTGAGAGAACACAGGGACAGAGGGAGACACAGAGTGAGAGAACACAGGGACAGAGGGGGAGAGAGAACACAGGGACAGAGGGAGAGACAGAGTGAGAGAACACAGGGACAGAGTGAGAGAACACAGGGACAGAGGGGGAGAGAGAACACAGGGACAGAGGGAGACACAGAGTGAGAGAACACAGGGACAGAGGGAGAGACAGAGTGAGAGAACACAGGGACAGAGCGGGAGAGAGAACACAGGGACAGAGGGGGAGAGAGAACACAGGGACAGAGGGAGAGACAGAGTGAGAGAACACAGGGACAGAGGGAGAGACAGAGTGAGAGAACACAGGGACAGAGGGGGAGAGAGAACACAGGGACAGAGGGGGAGAGAGAACACAGGGACAGAGGGAGAGACAGAGTGAGAGAACACAGGGACAGAGGGAGAGACAGAGTGAGAGAACACAGGGACAGAGGGGGAGAGAGAACACAGGGACAGAGGGGGGGGGAGAACACAGGGACAGAGGGAGAGACAGAGTGAGAGAACACAGGGACAGAGGGAGAGACAGAGTGATAGAACACAGGGACAGAGGGGGAGAGAGACAGAGTGAGAGAACACAGGGACAGAGGGAGAGACAGAGTGAGAGAACACAGGGACAGAGGGAGGGAGAGAGTGAGAGAACACAGGGACAGAGGGAGAGAGAGAGACAGAGTGAGAGAACACAGGGACAGAGGGGGAGAGAGACAGTGAGACAACTCAGGGACAGAGGGGGAGAGAGACAGAGTGAGAGAACACAGGGACAGAGGGGGAGAGAGAGAGTGAGAGAACACAGGGACAGAGTGAGAGAGACAGAGGGATGGCAGGAGGGAAGGCTAGTACATGCTGTACAGTAGAGACAATATGGTGCAATATGCTGAAATCGCTTCGACCATTTCCTGTTTGCAAAAAGTTGAATAGTTCTAATGTCAGTTTGAAAAAACAAGCACTACAAAACATTAAGAACACCAAGCACTACAAAACATTAAGAACACCTGCTCTTTCCATGACTCAATATTAGGGGGTGTTCCTAATGTTTGGTAGACTCAGTGAAACCTGTAAATAACCGCAAATATCGTATTTTCCTCTGTTTGAATCTGGAGGACAAAACCCAAAGTAAATGATGCAAATACAAACTTTATGCAGGAACAGGAAACATAGAAATATGATTCATCTACCGCTTCTTAGACTGGCTTTCAATGCGAATGACAGATTTATTACATTTCTACGTGAATTTGGTCGCGTCACCCCAAAAGTGGCATATTGAAAATTATCGTTTTCACTTTGAACGAAAACAAAGGGGTTTAGCCCTGGGCCACCATAGGCCAGGCCTTCTGGGCTGGGTGTGTCTTTGCATTAAACCCACCTACTTGAATGACCCTGCTGCTCCAGAGCTGGAGACGAAGTGAGAAGAAGAACATAAGACAAAGGAATGTGTATCTGTGTGTGTTAACTGTAAGGGTACCCATGGTGCTGGAGACCAGAGGTGTTTGCTGATAGAGAGGTAGGTTGAGGTTGCCAGAATCAGAGTAGTGCAGAAGGTGTCGTATGCTGAGACAGTGAAGAGAGTAGTAGAGGAAGATGGTCAAGTTGGTATAGTGGTGAGGTTTTAATAGGTCTAGGCCTAGCTAGTGTAGTGGTGAGGTTTTAATGGGTCTAGGCCTAGCTAGTGTAGTGGTGAGGCTTTAATAGGTCTAGGCCTAGCTAGTGTAGTGGTGAGGCTTTAATGGGTCTAGGCCTAGCTAGTGTAGTGGTGAGGCTTTAATAGGTCTAGGCCTAGCTAGTGTAGTGGTGAGGCTTTAATGGGTCTAGGACTAGCTAGTGTAGTGGTGAGGTTTTAATGGGTCTAGGCCTAGCTAGTGTAGTGGTGAGGTTTTAATGGGTCTAGGCCTAGCTAGTGTAGTGGTAAGGCTTTAATGGGTCTAGGCCTAGCTAGTGTAGTGGTGAGGTTTTAATGGGTCTAGGCCTAGCTAGTGTAGTGGTGAGGTTTTAATGGGTCTAGGCCTAGCTAGTGTAGTGGTGAGGTTTTAATGGGTCTAAGCCTAGCTAGTGCAGTGGTGAGGTTTTAATGGGTCTAGGCCTAGCTAGTGTAGTGGTGAGGTTTTAATGGGTCTAGGCCTAGCTGGTGTAGTGGTGAGGTTTTAATGGGTCTAGGCCTAGCTAGTGCAGTGGTGTGGTTTTAATGGGTCTAGGCCTAGCCAGTGTAGTGGTGAGGTTTTAATGGGTCTAGGCCTAGCGAGTGTAGTGGTGAGGCTTTAATGGGTCTAGGACTAGCTAGTGTAGTGGTGAGGTTTTAATGGGTCTAGGCCTAGCGAGTGTAGTGGTGAGGCTTTAATGGGTCTAGGCCTAGCTAGTTTAGTGGGGAGGTTTTAAATGGGTCTAGGCCTAGCTAGTGTAGTGGTGACGTTTTAATGGGTCTAGGCCAAGCTAGTGCAGTGGTGAGGTTTTAATGGGTCTAGGCCTAGCTAGTTTAGTCGTGTGGTTTTAATGGGTCTACGCCTAGCTAGTGTAGTGGTGAGGTTTTAATGGGTCTAGGCCTTGCTAGTTTAGGGGAGAGTTTTTAATGGTTATAGGCCTATCTAGTTTAGTGGGGAGTTTTTAATGGGTATAGGCCTAGCTAGTTTAGTGGTGAGGTTTAATGGGTCTAGGCCTAGCTAGTTTAGGGGAGAGGTTTTAATGGGTCTAGGCCTTGCTAGTTTAGTGGGGAGTTTTTAATGGGTCTAGGCCTAGCTAGTGCAGTGGGGAGGTTTTAATGGGTCTAGGCCTAGCTAGTGCAGTGGGGAGGTTTTTTAATGGGTCTAGGCCAAGCTAGTTTAGCGGAGAGGTTTTAATGGGTCTAGGCCTTGCTAGTTTAGTGGGGAGTTTTTAATGGGTCTAGGCCTAGCTAGTGCAGTGGGGAGGTTTTTTAATGGGTCTAGGCCAAGCTAGTTTAGGGGAGAGGTTTTAATGGGTCTAGGCCTTGCTAGTTTAGGGGGGAGGTTTTAATGGGTCTAGGGTTGGTGTGTGTAGTGGTGAGGTTTTAATGGGTCTAGGGTTGGTGTGTGTAGTGGTGAGGTTTTAATGGGTCTAGGGTTGGTGTGTGTAGTGGAGAGGTTTTAATGGGTCTAGGGTTGGTGTGTGTAGTGGTGAGGTTTTAATGGGTCTAGGGTTGGTGTGTGTAGTGGGGAGGTTTTAATGGGTCTAGGGTTGGTGTGTGTAGTGTGTCTAGGCCTTTCCTCTGCTCTCATCCTTCTAGACCTATCGGCTGCCTTCGATACTGTGAACCATCAGATCCTCCTCTCCACCCTCTCCGAGTTGGGCATCTCCGGCGCGGCCCACGCTTGGATTGCGTCCTACCTGACAGGTCGCTCCTACCAGGTGGCGTGGCGAGAATCTGTCTCCTCACCACACGCTCTCACCACTGGTGTCCCCCAGGGCTCTGTTCTAGGCCCTCTCCTATTCTCGCTATACACCAAGTCACTTGGCTCTGTCATAACCTCACATGGTCTCTCCTATCATTGCTATGCAGACGACACACAATTAATCTTCTCCTTTCCCCCTTCTGATGAACAGGTGGCGAATCGCATCTCTGCATGTCTGGCAGACATATCAGTGTGGATGACGGATCACCACCTCAAGCTGAACCTCGGCAAGACGGAGCTGCTCTTCCTCCCGGGGAAGGACTGCCCGTTCCATGATCTCGCCATCACGGTTGACAACTCCATTGTGTCCTCCTCCCAGAGCGCTAAGAACCTTGGCGTGATCCTGGACAACACTCTGTCGTTCTCAACTAACATCAAGGCGGTGGCCCGTTCCTGTAGGTTCATGCTCTACAACATCCACAGAGTACGACCCTGCCTCACACAGGAAGCGGTGCAGGTCCTAATCCAGGCACTTGTCATCTCCCGTCTGGATTACTGCAACTCGCTGTTGGCTGGGCTCCCTGCCTGTGCCATTAAACCCCTACAACTCATCCAGAATGCCGCAGCCCGTCTGGTGTTCAACCTTCCCAAGTTCTCTCACGTCACCCCGCTCCTCCGCTCTCTCCACTGGTTTCCAGTTGAAGCTCGCATCCGCTACAAGACCATGGTGCTTGCCTACGGAGCTGTGAGGGGAACGGCACCTCAGTACCTCCAGGCTCTGATCAGGCCCTACACCCAAACAAGGGCACTGCGTTCATCCACCTCTGGCCTGCTCGCCTCCCTACCACTGAGGAAGTACAGTTCCCGCTCAGCCCAGTCAAAACTGTTCGCTGCTCTGGCCCCCCAATGGTGGAACAAACTCCCTCACGATGCCAGGACAGCGGAGTCA
Source organism: Oncorhynchus gorbuscha (assembly GCF_021184085.1). Taxonomy (NCBI): domain Eukaryota; kingdom Metazoa; phylum Chordata; class Actinopteri; order Salmoniformes; family Salmonidae; genus Oncorhynchus; species Oncorhynchus gorbuscha. The sequence continues at coordinate 108,731,542 of NC_060175.1, read as the reverse complement.
ATCACCACCTTCCGGAGACACCTGAAACCCCACCTCTTTAAGGAATACCTAGGATAGGATAAGTAATCCTTCTCACCCCCCCCCTTTAAGATTTAGATGCACTATTGTAAAGTGACTGTTCTACTGGATGTCATAAGGTGAATGCACCAATTTGTAAGTCGCTCTGGATAAGAGCGTCTGCTAAATGACTTAAGTGTAAATGTAAATGTAGTGGAGAGGTTTTAATGGGTCTAGGGTTGGTGTGTGTAGTGGAGAGGTTTTAATGGGTCTAGTCCTAGCTAGTTTAGTGGTGAGGTTTTAATGGGTCTAGGGTTGAGGTGTGTAGTGGGGAGGTTTTAATGGGTCTAGGGTTGGTGTGTGTATGGTTCCCAATTGGAGGCAGCTGATCATCGTTACCTCTATTGAGGATCATACTTAGTGTGTCCTTTTTCCCACCTGCTATGTGGGATATTGTTGTGTATGAGTGGGTTAGGGTTAGTGACTAGGGGGGGATATTGTTTTGTATGAGTGGGTTAGGGTTAGTGACTAGGGGGATATTGTTTTGTATGAGTGGGTTAGGGTTAGTGACTAGGGGGATATTGTTTTGTATGAGTGGGTTAGGGTTAGTGACTAGGGGGATATTGTTTTGTATGAGTGGGTTAGGGTTAGTGACTAGGGGGGTATTGTTTTGTATGAGTGGGTTAGGGTTAGGGTTAGTGACTAGGGGGATATTGTTTTGTATGAGTGGGTTAGGGTTTGTGACTAGGGGGATATTGTTTTGTATGAGTGGGTTAGGGTTAGTGACTAGGGGGATATTGTTTTGTATGAGTGGGTTAGGGTTAGTGACTAGGGGGACATTGTTTTGTATGAGTGGGTTAGGGTTAGGGTTAGTGACTAGGGGGATATTGTTTTGTATGAGTGGGTTAGGGTTAGGGTTAGGGTCAGTGACTAGGGGGATATTGTTGTGTATGAGTGGGTTAGGGTTAGTGACTAGGGGGATATTGTTTTGTATGAGTGGGTTAGGGTTAGGGTTAGTGACTAGGGGGACATTGTTTTGTATGAGTGGGTTAGGGTTAGGGTTAGTGACTAGGGGGGGGTTATATTGTTTTGTATGAGTGGGTTAGGGTTAGTGACTAGGGGGATATTGTTTTGTATGAGTGGGTTAGGGTTAGTGACTAGGGGGATATTGTTTTGTATGAGTGGGTTAGGGTTAGTGACTAGGGGGATATTGTTTTGTATGAGTGGGTTAGGGTTAGTGACTAGGGGGATATTGTTTTGTATGAGTGGGTTAGGGTTAGTGACTAGGGGGATATTGTTTTGTATGAGTGGGTTAGGGTTAGTGACTAGGGGGGTATTGTTTTGTATGAGTGGGTTAGGGTTAGGGTTAGTGACTAGGGGGATATTGTTTTGTATGAGTGGGTTAGGGTTTGTGACTAGGGGGATATTGTTTTGTATGAGTGGGTTAGGGTTAGGGTTAGTGACTAGGGGGATATTGTTTTGTATGAGTGGGTTAGGGTTAGTGACTAGGGGGACATTGTTTTGTATGAGTGGGTTAGGGTTAGGGTTAGTGACTAGGGGGATATTGTTTTGTATGAGTGGGTTAGGGTTAGGGTCAGTGACTAGGGGGATATTGTTGTGTATGAGTGGGTTAGGGTTAGTGACTAGGGGGATATTGTTTTGTATGAGTGGGTTAGGGTTAGGGTTAGTGACTAGGGGGACATTGTTTTGTATGAGTGGGTTAGGGTTAGGGTTAGTGACTAGGGGGACATTGTTTTGTACGAGTGGGTTAGGGTTAGGGTTAGTGACTAGGGGGATATTGTTTTGTATGAGTGGGTTAGGGTTAGTGACGAGGGGGGATATTGTTTTGTATGAGTGGGTTAGGGTTAGTGACTAGGGGGATATTGTTTTGTATGAGTGGGTTAGGGTTAGTGACTAGGGGGATATTGTTTTGTATGAGTGGGTTAGGGTTAGGGTTAGTGACTAGGGGGGATATTGTTTTGTATGAGTGGGTTAGGGTTAGGGTTAGTGACTAAGGGGGGGATATTGTTTTGTATGAGTGGGTTAGGGTTAGTGACTAGGGGGGATATTGTTTTGTATGAGTGGGTTAGGGTTAGTGACTAGGGGGATATTGTTTTGTATGAGTGGGTTAGGGTTAGTGACTAGGGGGGATATTGTTTTGTATGTGACTAGGGGGATATTGTTTTGTATGAGTGGGTTAGGGTTAGTGACTAGGGGGATATTGTTTTGTATGAGTGGGTTAGGGTTAGTGACTAGGGGGATATTGTTTTGTATGAGTGGGTTAGGGTTAGTGACTAGGGGGATATTGTTTTGTATGAGTAGGTTAGGGTTAGTGACTAGGGGGATATTGTTTTATATGAGTGGGTTAGGGTTAGTGACTAGGGGGATATTGTTTTGTATGAGTGGGTTAGGGTTAGGGTTAGTGACTAGGGGGATATTGTTTTGTATGAGTGGGTTAGGGTTAGTGACTAGGGGGATATTGTTTTGTATGAGTGGGTTAGGGTTAGGGTTAGTGACTAGGGGATATTGTTTTGTATGAGTGGGATAGGGTTAGGGTTAGTGACTAGGGGGATATTGTTTTGTATGAGTGGGTTAGGGTTAGGGTTAGTGACTAGGGGGATATTGTTTTGTATGAGTGGGTTAGGGTTAGTGACTAGGGGGGATATTGTTTTGTATGAGTGGGTTAGGGTTAGTGACTAGGGGGATATTGTTTTGTATGAGTGGGTTAGGGTTAGTGACTAGGGGGGATATTGTTTTGTATGAGTGGGTTAGGGTTAGTGACTAGGGGGATATTGTTTTGTATGAGTGGGTTAGGGTTAATGACTGGGGGGATATTGTTTTGTATGAGTGGGTTAGGGTTAGGGTTAGTGACTAGGGGGTGATATTGTTTTGCATGAGTGGGTTAGGGTTAGGGTTAGGGTTAGTGACGAGGGGGGATATTGTTTTGTATGAGTGGGTTAGGGTTAGTGACTAGGGGGATATTGTTTTGTATGAGTGGGTTAGGGTTAGTGACTAGGGGATATTGTTTTGTATGAGTGGGTTAGGGTTAGGGTTAGTGACTAGGGGGATATTGTTTTGTATGAGTGGGTTAGGGTTAGGGTTAGTGACTAGGGGGTGATATTGTTTTGCATGAGTGGGTTAGGGTTAGGGTTAGTGACTAGGGGGATATTGTTTTGTATGAGTGGGTTAGGGTTAGTGACTAGGGGGATATTGTTTTGTATGAGTGGGTTAGGGTTAGGGTTAGTGACTAGGGGGATATTGTTTTGTATGAGTGGGTTAGGGTTAGTGACTAGGGGGATATTGTTTTGTATGAGTGGGTTAGGGTTAGGGTTAGTGACTAGGGGGATATTGTTTTGTATGAGTAGGTTAGGGTTAGGGTTAGTGACTAGGGGATATTGTTTTGTATGAGTGGGTTAGGGTTAGTGACTAGGGGGATATTGTTTTGTATGAGTGGGTTAGGGTTAGTGACTAGGGGGGATATTGTTTTGTATGAGTGGGTTAGGGTTAGTGACTAGGGGGGATATTGTTTTGTATGAGTGGGTTAGGGTTAGTGACTAGGGGATATTGTTTTGTATGAGTGGGTTAGGGTTAGTGACTAGGGGGATATTGTTTTGTATGAGTGGGTTAGGGTTAGTGACTAGGGGGATATTGTTTTGTATGAGTAGGTTAGGGTTAGTGACTAGGGGGGATATTGTTTTATATGAGTGGGTTAGGGTTAGTGACTAGGGGGATATTGTTTTGTATGAGTGGGTTAGGGTTAGGGTTAGTGACTAGGGGGGATATTGTTTTGTATGAGTGGGTTAGGGTTAGTGACTAGGGGGATATTGTTTTGTATGAGTGGCTTAGGGTTAGGGTTAGTGACTAGGGGGATATTGTTTTGTATGAGTGGGTTAGGGTTAGGGTTAGTGACTAGGGGGATATTGTTTTGTATGAGTGGGTTAGGGTTAGGGTTAGTGACTAGGGGGATATTGTTTTGTATGAGTGGGTTAGGGTTAGTGACTAGGGGGATATTGTTTTGTATGAGTGGGTTAGGGTTAGTGACTAGGGGGATATTGTTTTGTATGAGTGGGTTAGGGTTAGTGACTAGGGGGATATTGTTTTGTATGAGTGGGTTAGGGTTAGTGACTAGGGGGATATTGTTTTGTATGAGTGGGTTAGGGTTAATGACTGGGGGATATTGTTTTGTATGAGTGGGTTAGGGTTAGGGTTAGTGACGGTTAGGGGGGATATTGTTTTGTATGAGTGGGTTAGGGTTAGGGTTAGTGACTAGGGGGATATTGTTTTGTTTTGTATGAGTGGTTAGGGTTAGGGTTAGTGACTAGGGGGTGATATTGTTTTGCATGAGTTAGGGTTAGGGTTAGGGTTAGGGTTAGTGACGAGGGGGGATATTGTTTTGTATGAGTGGGTTAGGGTTAGTGACTAGGGGGATATTGTTTTGTATGAGTGGGTTAGGGTTAGGGTTAGTGACTAGGGGGGGATATTGTTTTGTATGAGTGGGTTAGGGTTAGTGACTAGGGGGATATTGTTTTGTATGAGTGGGTTAGGGTTAGGGTTAGTGACTAGGGGGGATATTGTTTTGTATGAGTAGGTTAGGGTTAGGGTTAGTGACTAGGGGGATATTGTTTTGTATGAGTGGGTTAGGGTTAGTTAGACTAGGGGGATATTGTTTTGTATGAGTGGGTTAGGGTTAGTGACTAGGGGGGATATTGTTTTGTATGAGTGGGTTAGGGTTAGTGACTAGGGGGATATTGTTTTGTATGAGTGGGTTAGGGTTAGTGACTAGGGGGATATTGTTTTGTATGAGTGGGTTAGGGTTAGTGACTAGGGGCGATATTGTTTTGTATGAGTGGGTTAGGGTTAGGGTTAGTGACTAGGGGGATATTGTTTTGTATGAGTGGGTTAGGGTTAGGGTTAGTGACGAGGGGGATATTGTTTTGTATGAGTGGGTTAGGGTTAGGGTTAGTGACTAGGGGGGTTTTGTATATTGTTTTAGTATGAGTGGGTTAGGGTTAGTGACTAGGGGTGATATTGTTTTGCATGAGTGGGTTAGGGTTAGGGTTAGGGTTAGTGACGAGGGGGGATATTGTTTTGTATGAGTGGGTTAGGGTTAGTGACTAGGGGGATATTGTTTTGTATGAGTGGGTTAGGGTTAGGGTTAGTGACTAGGGGGATATTGTTTTTTATGAGTGGGTTAGGGTTAGGGTTAGTGACTAGGGGGATATTGTTTTGTATGAGTGGGTTAGGGTTAGTGACTAGGGGGGATATTTTTTGTATCAGTGGGTTAGGGTTAGTGACTAGGGGGATATTGTTTTGTATGAGTGGGTTAGGGTTAGTGACTAGGGGGGATATTGTTTTGTATGAGTGGGTTAGGGTTAGTGACTAGGGGGATATTGTTTTGTATGAGTGGGTTAGGGTTAGTGACTAGGGGGATATTGTTTTGTATGAGTGGGTTAGGGTTAGTGACTAGGGGGATATTGTTTTGTATGAGTGGGTTAGGGTTAGTGACTAGGGGGATATTGTTTTGCATGAGTGGGTTAGGGTTAGGGTTAGGGTTAGTGACTAGGGGGATATTGTTTTGTATGAGTGGGTTAGGGTTAGTGACTAGGGGGATATTGTTTTGTATGAGTGGGTTAGGGTTAGGGTTAGTGACTAGGGGGGATATTGTTTTGTATGAGTGGGTTAGGGTTAGGGTTAGTGACTAGTTTTGGGTGATATTGTTTTGTATGAGTGGGTTAGGGTTAGGGTTAGTGACTAGGGGGGATATTGTTTTGTATGAGTGGGTTAGGGTTAGTGACTAGGGGGATATTGTTTTGTATGAGTGGGTTAGGGTTAGTGACTAGGGGGGATATTGTTTTGCATGAGGGTTAGTGACTAGGGGGATTTGTTTTGTATGGTTAGGGTTAGGGTTAGTGACTAGGGGGATATTGTTTTGTATGAGTGGGTTAGGGTTAGGGTTAGTGACTAGGGGGGGTTATATTGTTTTGTTTTTTATGAGTGGGTTAGGGTTAGGGTTTGTTTTGTATGTGACTAGGGGGATATTGTTTTGTATGAGTGGGTTAGGGTTAGTGACTAGGGGGGATATTGTTTTGTATGAGTGGGTTAGGGTTAGTGACTAGGGGGATATTGTTTTGTATGAGTGGGTTAGGGTTAGTGACTAGGGGGATATTGTTTTGTATGAGTGGGTTAGGGTTTTGGGGGATATTGTTTTGTATGTGGGTTAGGGTTAGTGACTAGGGGGATATTGTTTTGTATGAGTGGGTTAGGGTTAGTGACTAGGGGGATATTGTTTTGTATGAGTGGGTTAGGGTTAGGGTTAGTGACTAGGGGGATATTGTTTTGTATGAGTGGGTTAGGGTTAGGGTTAGTTAGACTAGGGGGATATTGTTTTGTATGAGTGGGTTAGGGTTAGGGTTAGTGACTAGGGGGATATTGTTTTGTATATTGTTTTGGGGGATATTGTTTTGTATGAGTGGGTTAGGGTTAGTGACTAGGGGGATATTGTTTTGTATGAGTGGGTTAGGGTTAGTGACTAGGGGGATATTGTTTTGTATGAGTTAGGGTTAGGGTTAGTGACTAGGGGGGATATTGTTTTGTATGAGTGGGTTAGGGTTAGTGACTAGGGGGGATATTGTTTTGTATGAGTGGGTTAGGGTTAGTGACTAGGGGGATATTGTTTTGTATGAGTGGGTTAGGGTTAGTGACTAGGGGGATATTGTTTTGTATGAGTGGGTTAGGGTTAGTGACTAGGGGGATATTGTTTTGTATGAGTGGGTTAGGGTTAGTGACTAGGGGGATATTGTTTTGGTTAGGGTTAGGGTTAGTGACTAGGGGGTTTTGATATTTTTGTATGAGTGGGTTAGGGTTAGGGTTAGTGACTAGGGGGATATTGTTTTGTATGAGTGGGTTAGGGTTAGTGACTAGGGGGATATTGTTTTGTATGAGTGGGTTAGGGTTAGACTGACTAGGGGGATATTTGTTTTGTATGAGTGGGTTAGGGTTAGTGACTAGGGGGATATTGTTTTGTATGAGTGGGTTAGGGTTAGTGACTAGGGGGATATTGTTTTGTATGAGTGGGTTAGGGTTAGTGACTAGGGGGATATTGTTTTGTATGAGTGGGTTAGGGTTAGTGACTAGGGGGGATATTGTTTTGCATGAGTGGGTTAGGGTTAGGGTTAGGGTTAGTGACTAGGGGGATATTGTTTTGTATGAGTGGGTTAGGGTTAGTGACTAGGGGGATATTGTTTTGTATGAGTGGGTTAGGGTTAGTGACTAGGGGGGATATTGTTTTGTATGAGTGGGTTAGGGTTAGGGTTAGGGTTAGTTTTGATGAGTGGGTTAGGGTTAGGGGGGGATATTGTTTTGTATGAGTGGGTTAGGGTTAGGGTTAGTGACTGGGTTAGGGTTAGGGTTAGTGACTAGGGGGATATTGTTTTGTATGAGTGGGGGTTAGGGTTAGGGTTAGTGACTAGGGGGATATTGTTTTGTATGAGTGGGTTAGGGTTAGGGTTAGTGACTAGGGGGATATTGTTTTGTATGAGTGGGTTAGGGTTAGTGACTAGGGGGATATTGTTTTGTATGAGTGGGTTAGGGTTAGTGACTAGGGGATATTGTTTTGTATGAGTGGGTTAGGGTTAGTGACTAGGGGGATATTGTTTTGTATGAGTGGGTTAGGGTTAGTGACTAGGGGGATATTGTTTTGTATGAGTGGGTTAGGGTTAGTGACTAGGGGGATATTGTTTTGTATGAGTGGGTTAGGGTTAGTGACTAGGGGGATATTGTTTTGTATGAGTGGGTTAGGGTTAGTGACTAGGGGGATATTGTTTTGTATGAGTGGGTTAGGGTTAGTGACTAGGGGGATATTGTTTTGTATGAGTGGGTTAGGGTTAGGGTTAGTGACTAGGGGGATATTGTTTTGTATGAGTAGGTTAGGGTTAGGGTTAGTGACTAGGGGGATATTGTTTTGTATGAGTGGGTTAGGGTTAGTGACTAGGGGGATATTGTTTTGTATGAGTGGGTTAGGGTTAGTGACTAGGGGATATTGTTTTGTATGAGTGGGTTAGGGTTAATGACTAGGGGGATATTGTTTTGTATCAGTGGGTTAGGGTTAGTGACTAGGGGGATATTGTTTTGTATGAGTGGGTTAGGGTTATTGACTAGGGGGATATTGTTTTGTATGAGTGGGTTAGGGTTAGTGACTAGGGGGGATATTGTTTTGCATGAGTGGGTTAGGGTTAGGGTTAGGGTTAGTGACTAGGGGGATATTGTTTTGTATGAGTGGGTTAGGGTTAGGGTTAGTGACGAGGGGGGATATTGTTTTGTATGAGTGGGTTAGGGTTAGGGTTAGTGACTAGGGGGATATTGTTTTGTATGAGTGGGTTAGGGTTAGGGTTAGTGACTAGGGGGATATTGTTTTGTATGAGTGGGTTAGGGTTAGTGACTAGGGGGATATTGTTTTGTATGAGTGGGTTAGGGTTAGTGACTAGGGGATATTGTTTTGTATGAGTGGGTTAGGGTTAGTGACTAGGGGGGATATTGTTTTGCATGAGTGGGTTAGGGTTAGGGTTAGGGTTAGTGACTAGGGGGGATATTGTTTTGTATGAGTGGGTTAGGGTTAGGGTTAGTGACTAGGGGGTGATATTGTTTTGTATGAGTGGGTTAGGGTTAGTGACTAGGAGGGGATATTGTTTTGTATGAGTGGTTTAGGGTTAGGGTTAGTGACTAGGGGGTGATATTGTTTTGCATGAGTGGGTTAGGGTTAGGGTTAGGGTTAGTGACGAGGGGGGGATATTGTTTTGTATGAGTGGGTTAGGGTTAGGGTTAGTGACTAGGAGGGATATTGTTTTTTATGAGTGGGTTAGGGTTAGGGTTAGTGACTAGGGGGGATATTGTTTTGTATGAGTGGGTTAGGGTTAGTGACTAGGGGGGGATATTGTTTTGTATGAGTGGGTTAGGGTTAGTGACTAGGGGGATATTGTTTTGTATGAGTGGGTTAGGGTTCGTGACTAGGGGCGGATATTGTTTTGTATGAGTGGGTTAGGGTTAGTGACTAGGGGGATATTGTTTTGTATGAGTGGGTTAGGGTTAGGGTTAGTGACTAGGGGGATATTGTTTTGTATGAGTAGGTTAGGGTTAGGGTTAGTGACTAGGGTTTTGTATGAGTGGGTTAGGGTTAGTGACTAGATATTGTTTTGTATGAGTGGGTTAGGGTTAGGGTTAGACTAGGGGGATATTGTTTTGTATGAGTGGGTTAGGGTTAGTGACTAGGGGGATATTGTTTTGTATGAGTGGGTTAGGGTTAGTGGGGGGATATTGTTTTGTATGAGTGGGTTAGGGTTAGTGACTAGGGGGGATATTGTTTTGTATGAGTGGGTTAGGGTTAGTGACTAGGGGGATATTGTTTTGTATGAGTGGGTTAGGGTTAGTGACTAGGGGGGATATTGTTTTGTATGAGTGGGTTAGGGTTAGTGACTTATTGTTTTGTATGAGTGGGTTAGGGTTAGTGACTATATTGTTTTGTATGAGTGGGTTAGGGTTAGTGACTAGGGGGGATATTGTTTTGTATGAGTGGGTTAGGGTTAGGGTTAGTGACTAGGGGGGACATTGTTTTGTATGAGTGGGTTAGGGTTAGGGTTAGTGACTAGGGGGATATTGTTTTGTATGAGTGGGTTAGGGTTAGTGACTAGGGGGATATTGTTTTGTATGAGTGGGTTAGGGTTAGTGACTAGGGGGGATATTGTTTTGTATGAGTGGGTTAGGGTTAGTGACTAGGGGGATATTGTTTTGTATGAGTGGGTTAGGGTTAGTGACTAGGGGATATTGTTTTGTATGAGTGGGTTAGGGTTAGGGTTAGTGACTAGGGGGGATATTGTTTTGTATGAGTGGGTTAGGGTTAGGGTTAGTGACTAGGGGGGACATTGTTTTGTATGAGTGGGTTAGGGTTAGGGTTAGTGACTAAGGGGGATATTGTTTTGTATGAGTGGGTTAGGGTTAGTGACTAGGGGGGATATTGTTTTGTATGAGTGGGTTAGGGTTAGTGACTAGGGGGGATATTGTTTTGTATGAGTGGGTTAGGGTTAGGGTTAGTGACTAGGGGGATATTGTTTTGTATGAGTAGGTTAGGGTTAGGGTTAGTGACTAGGGGGATATTGTTTTGTATGAGTGGGTTAGGGTTAGTGACTAGGGGGATATTGTTTTGTATGAGTGGGTTAGGGTTAGGGTTAGTGACTAGGGGGGATATTGTTTTGTATGAGTGGGTTAGGGTTAGGGTTAGTGACTAGGGGGGACATTGTTTTGTATGAGTGGGTTAGGGTTAGGGTTAGTGACTAAGGGGGATATTGTTTTGTATGAGTGGGTTAGGGTTAGTGACTAGGGGGGATATTGTTTTGTATGAGTGGGTTAGGGTTAGTGACTAGGGTGGGATATTGTTTTGTATGAGTGGGTTAGGGTTAGGGTTAGTGACTAGGGGGATATTGTTTTGTATGTGTAGGTTAGGGTTAGGGTTAGTGACTAGGGGGATATTGTTTTGTATGAGTGGGTTAGGGTTAGTGACTAGGGGGATATTGTTTTGTATGAGTGGGTTAGGGTTAGGGTTAGTGACTAGGGGGGATATTGTTTTGTATGAGTGCCTATGAGCGCTACGTATTTCACGATCGTTATATCTTTGTTGTTTTGGAAGTTTCACTAACGTTAAAATGTGGAACTCTACTCACACTGCGCCTTGGTCCAATTATTCATACGACTGTCAGGACCAAGCAGCGTTCCCAGGAGGTGAAGGAGAGTTGGTCATGGGAAGAGATACTAGGTGGATGTGAGACCCTTCCTTGGTGGACAGACACCTAGGTATTTGTAGTTGTCCACATATTCTAAGTCAGAACCGTCCAGAGTGGTGATGCTGGATGGTTTGGTGTGGGCAGAGATCGCTTGAAGATCATGCTCTTAGTTTTACTCGCGTTTAAAGCAGTTGGAGGCCACAGAAGAAGAGTTGTATGGTATTGAAGCTCGTCTGGAGGTTAGTTAACACAGTGTCCAAAGAAGGACCCGAAGTATACAGAATGGTGTCGTCTGGAGGTTAGTTAACACAGTGTCTAAAGAAGGGCCAGATGTATACAGAATGGTGTCGTCTGCGTAGAGGTGGATCAGTCGAGAAGATAATGTCTCATCTGCATGACATATTGGTGGACTTTGGGCCATCAATTCATAGGATGGATACATTAGCATGAAAATAATTATCAAATCATAAAGCATAACAGAAAATTAATAAGGTCATTAGACCTATCCCAGAAGGCCCGACCAAGGCGGCTCAGGGCTCAACCTCCTGGGTTTAGTTGTGAAAAAGAAAAACAAGAAGTGGGGTGTGTGGCATAGGGTCGCCCACAATCAACAGATTCCTGCTTTAAATCTACCACATGGAGAGGTAGGGTTAGGTCAGGGGTTAGAGGTCAGAGGATCTCACCGTAGCAGGTTATTTCTGGATATAAAGGAGGGAGGCAGGTTGTGGTTGGTCTCAATGTTGCCTGGAGAAAAAACACACTGATTAGATATTGTACCTCTCTCTCTCTGTCTTTCCATCTCAGTCTCTCTATCTCTGTCTTTTTATCTCTGTCTTTTTATCTCTGTCTCTCCATCTGTCTTTCCATCTCAGTCTCTCCATCTCTGTCTTTTTATCTGTCTCTCCATCTCAGTCTCTCCATCTCAGTCTCTCCATCTCAGTCTCTCCATCTCAGTCTCTCCATCTGTCTTTCCATCTCAGTCTCTCCATCTCTGTCTTTCCATCTCAGTCTCTCCATCTCAGTCTCTCCATCTCAGTCTCTCCATCTGTCTTTCCATCTCAGTCTCTCCATCTGTCTTTCCATCTCAGTCTCTCCATCTGTCTTTCCATCTCAGTCTCTCCATCTCAGTCTCTCCATCTCAGTCTCTCCATCTGTCTTTCCATCTCAGTCTCTCCATCTCTGTCTTTTTATCTCTGTCTTTTTATCTCTGTCTTTTTATCTCTGTCTTTCCATCTCAGTCTCTCCATCTGTCTTTCCATCTCAGTCTCTCCATCTCTGTCTCTCCATCTCTGTCTCTCCATCTCTGTCTCTCCATCTCTGTCTTTCCATCTCTGTCTTTTTATCTCTGTCTTTTTATCTCTGTCTTTTTATCTCTGTCTTTTTATCTCTGTCTTTTTATCTCTGTCTTTTTATCTCTGTCTTTTTATCTCTGTCTTTTTATCTCTGTCTTTTTATCTCTGTCTTTTTATCTCTGTCTCTCCATCTCTGTCTTTTTATCTCTGTCTTTTTATCTCTGTCTTTTTATCTCTGTCTTTTTATCTCTGTCTCTCCATCTCAGTCTCTCCATCTCAGTCTCTCCATCTCAGTCTCTCCATCTCAGTCTCTCCATCTGTCTTTCCATCTCAGTCTCTCCATCTCTGTCTCTCCATCTCTGTCTTTTTATCTCTGTCTTTTTATCTCTGTCTTTTTATCTCTGTCTCTCCATCTCAGTCTCTCCATCTCAGTCTCTCCATCTCAGTCTCTCCATCTCAGTCTCTCCATCTCAGTCTCTCCATCTCAGTCTCTCCATCTGTCTTTCCATCTCAGTCTCTCCATCTCTGTCTTTCCATCTCTGTCTTTTTATCTCTGTCTTTTTATCTCTGTCTTTCCATCTCAGTCTTTCCATCTCAGTCTCTCCATCTCAGTCTTTCCATCTCTGTCTTTTTATCTCAGTCTCTCCATCTGTCTTTCCATCTCAGTCTCTCCATCTCTGTCTTTCCATCTCTGTCTTTTTATCTCTGTCTTTTTATCTCTGTCTTTCCATCTCAGTCTTTCCATCTCAGTCTCTCCATCTCAGTCTTTCCATCTCAGTCTCTCCATCTCTGTCTTTTTATCTCTGTCTCTCCATCTCTGTCTTTTTATCTCTGTCTTTTTATCTCTGTCTTTTTATCTCTGTCTTTCCATCTCTGTCTTTCCATCTCTGTCTTTCCATCTCAGTCTCTCCATCTCTGTCTTTTTATCTCTGTCTTTTTATCTCTGTCTTTTTATCTCTGTCTTTCCATCTCAGTCTTTCCATCTCAGTCTCTCCATCTCAGTCTTTCCATCTCAGTCTCTCCATCTCTGTCTTTTTATCTCAGTCTCTCCATCTGTCTTTCCATCTCAGTCTCTCCATCTCTGTCTTTCCATCTCTGTCTTTTTATCTCTGTCTTTTTATCTCTGTCTTTCCATCTCAGTCTTTCCATCTCAGTCTCTCCATCTCAGTCTTTCCATCTCAGTCTCTCCATCTCTGTCTTTTTATCTCTGTCTCTCCATCTCTGTCTTTTTATCTCTGTCTTTTTATCTCTGTCTTTTTATCTCTGTCTTTCCATCTCTGTCTTTCCATCTCTGTCTTTCCATCTCAGTCTCTCCATCTCTGTCTTTTTATCTCTGTCTTTTTATCTCTGTCTTTTTATCTCTGTCTCTCCATCTCTGTCTTTCCATCTCAGTCTCTCCATCTCTGTCTTTCCATCTCAGTCTCTCCATCTCAGTCTCGCCATCTCTGTCTTTTTAACTCTGTCTTTTTATCTCTGTCTTTCCATCTCTGTCTTTTTATCTCTGTCTTTCCATCTCTGTCTTTTTATCTCTGTCTTTTTATCTCTGTCTTTTTATCTCTGTCTTTCCATCTCTGTCTTTTTATCTCTGTCTTTCCATCTCTGTCTTTTTATCTCTGTCTTTCCATCTCTGTCTCTCCATCTCTGTCTCTCCATCTCTGTCTTTCCATCTCTGTCTCTCCATCTCTGTCTCTCCATCTCTGTCTTTCCATCTCTGTCTCTCCATCTCAGTCTCTCCATCTCTGTCTTTCCATCTCAGTCTCTCCATCTCTGTCTCGCCATCTCTGTCTTTTTATCTCTGTCTTTTTATCTCTGTCTTTTTATCTCTGTCTTTTTATCTCTGTCTTTTTATCTCTGTCTTTTTATCTCTGTCTTTTTATCTCTGTCTCTCCATCTCAGTCTCTCCATCTCTGTCTCGCCATCTCTGTCTTTTTATCTCTGTCTTTTTATCTCTGTCTTTTTATCTCTGTCTTTTTATCTCTGTCTTTTTATCTCTGTCTCTCCATCTCAGTCTCTCCATCTCTGTCTTTTTATCTCTGTCTCTCCATCTCAGTCTCTCCATCTCTGTCTTTTTATCTCTGTCTTTTTATCTCTGTCTTTTTATCTCTGTCTTTTTATCTCTGTCTCTCCATCTCTGTCTTTCCATCTCTGTCTTTTTATCTCTGTCTCTCCATCTCTGTCTTTTTATCTCTGTCTTTTTATCTCTGTCTTTCCATCTCAGTCTCTCCATCTCTGTCTTTCCATCTCAGTCTCTCGATCTCTGTCTTTCCATCTCAGTCTTTCTCTCTCTTTCTGTCTCTCTCTGTCTGTCTTTCTCTTTCTGTCTCTCTCTTTCTGTCTCTCTCTGTCTGTCTCTTTCTGTCTCTCTCTGTCTGTCTCTCTCTGTCTGTCTTTCTCTTTCTGTCTCTGTCTTTCTGTCTTTCTCTTTCTGTCTCTCTCTTTCTGTCTCTCTCTTTCTGTCTCTGTCTTTCTGTCTCTGTCTTTCTGTCTCTCTCTTTCTGTCTCTCTCTTTCTGTCTTTCTCTTTCTGTCTCTCTCTTTCTGTCTCTGTCTTTCTGTCTCTCTCTTTCTGTCTTTCTCTTTCTGTCTCTCTCTTTCTGTCTCTGTCTTTCTGTCTCTCTCTTTCTGTCTTTCTCTTTCTGTCTCTCTCTTTCTGTCTCTGTCTTTCTGTCTCTCTCTTTCTGTCTTTCTCTTTCTGTCTCTCTCTTTCTGTCTTTCTCTTTCTGTCTCTCTCTTTCTGTCTCTCTCTTTCTCCCTCTCTTTCTGTCTGTCTCTTTCTGTCTCTGTCTTTCTGTCTCTCTTTCTGTCTCTGTCTTTCTGTCTCTCTCTTTCTGTCTCTCTCTTTCTGTCTCTCTCTGTCTGTCTCTTTCTGTCTCTCTCTGTCTGTCTCTCTCTGTCTGTCTTTCTCTTTCTGTCTCTGTCTTTCTGTCTTTCTCTTTCTGTCTCTCTCTTTCTGTCTCTGTCTTTCTGTCTCTGTCTTTCTGTCTCTCTCTTTCTGTCTCTCTCTTTCTGTCTTTCTCTTTCTGTCTCTCTCTTTCTGTCTCTGTCTTTCTGTCTCTCTCTTTCTGTCTTTCTCTTTCTGTCTCTCTCTTTCTGTCTTTCTCTTTCTGTCTCTGTCTTTCTGTCTCTCTCTTTCTGTCTTTCTCTTTCTGTCTCTCTCTTTCTGTCTCTGTCTTTCTGTCTCTCTCTTTCTGTCTTTCTCTTTCTGTCTCTCTCTTTCTGTCTTTCTCTTTCTGTCTCTCTCTTTCTGTCTCTCTCTTTCTCCCTCTCTTTCTGTCTGTCTCTTTCTGTCTCTGTCTTTCTGTCTCTCTTTCTGTCTCTGTCTTTCTGTCTCTCTCTTTCTGTCTCTCTCTTTCTGTCTCTCTCGCCAATTAAATTAAATTCAATTTGCTTTATTGGCGTGACGTAACAATGTACATATTGCCAAAGCTCACTGGAGATTTTCGAAATAAAAATAATAATAATAATCAATATTGTCAACGGAACAACAATAATCAAGGGTCAAAATAACCTTTAACCTTTAACAATAACAATGGCATATAAGACATGTGCAGGTTGGTTGGTCTGTCAGACACTGTTCCTCATCTTATGGCAGGCAGCAATGTAGTGCTCTGCCAACCCACAGCTCTCTGCGTCCTCCCCCAACAGGACGGGTAGCATATCCTCATCAGAGAGGTCTTCAATGCTGTACGCTGCCAACCCACAGCTCTCTGCGTCCTCCCCCAACAGGACAGGGTAGCATATCCTCATCAGAGAGGTCTTTGAAACCTTGAATAAGGGTTTTAAATTTGGGGAAATTACATTCTCTAATTGTTTTATATTTTTTTGCAGTGGTTGCACAGCCTTTCCTCTACAGGGAGCCATGTTTTCCTGTGTCTACCCTTCTCAATGGCAAGGCTGTGCTCACTGAGCCAGTACTTTGCCAAGGTTTTTCTAAGGTTTTGATCAGTAACCATGGTCAAATATTTAGCCATGGTGTACTGTCGATTTAGGGCCAGATAACACTGCATTTTGCTTTGTGCTTCTGTTTCCCAATAAGCAATGTAGTTTGTTTTGACTGTGTTGTAATTTGGTTTATCCTGATTGATTGGATGTTCTGGTCCTGAGGCTTCAGTGTGTTAGTAGAACAGGTTAGTGAACTCAGCCCCAGGACCAGCTGGATGAGGGGACTCTTTTCTTTGCTCAGCTCTTGGCATTGCAGGGATTGGTATTGATATGAGAGGCGGTCACTGTGTTTAAGATGTTTCCAAAACTAAATTGCTATTTTTTAAGTTTTTCTTATTAGTGGATGTTTGCCTAATTCTGCCCTGCATGCATTGTTTGTAGCTTTCCTCTTACAGAACTCTGCATGCAGGGTGTCAATTGGCTGTTTGTTTTGGGTCAAATTGGGTAAAATGTTTTGCAAGTGTACCTCACACCTCGGTGCCATAAAGTTCAATTGGTTTACTGACAAATTCGATTAGTCAAATTGTAATAGGTACGTCAATTTGAATGAGTTTTTTTTAATGGCGTAGAATGACCTACGTGCTTTCTCACTCAATTCATTCACTGCCTGATTAAGGTGTCCAGTTGAGCTTATTTTAAACATAAGTAATTGTAGTGTGTGCAGTACACTCTATATTTAAACCTTAGTAATTGTAGTGTGTGCAGTACTCTATATATTTTGTACCAATTGAGATCTTTGGTCTTACTCCCTGAGATCTGGATCTTCTCTGGAAAATCATAATTATTTTTGTATTTTTGGGGTTTACTGCCAGGGCCCAGGTCTGGCAGTACTGCTCTAGGCCATGTACTGTGGGTGACAGCAGACACAGGTCATCTGCCAAGAGTAGGCATTTAACCTCTGAATTGTGGAGACTAACACCAGGGGCTGAGGATTTCTCTGGAATAGTGGCCAATTTGATGATGTAAATATTGAAGAGTGCAGGACTTAGATTGCAACCCTGGCGAAGGCCCCGTCCCTGGTTAAAGAATTCTGTTTTTTTAAAGCAGGAATCAGGAGGATATAATTATGGCCAGATTTGCCAAATGGAGGGTGGGGGAGAGCATTGTATGCATCTCTGTGTGTGGAGTAAAGGTGGTCTAGAGATGTTTTTCCTCTGGTTGCACATGTAAAATGCTGGTAGAAATGAGGTAAAACAGATTTAAGTTTCCCGGCATTAAAGTCCCCGGCCATTAGGAGCATCAGTTCTGGATGAGCATTTTCTTGTTTGCTTATGGCCTTTGTAGCTCAAGGGTGTCACATCACCAAGTGCAATAACAAAACATGCACCGGTAGCACAATTAGCATGCAAATGGGAAGTTTATTAGGGGTTTTGGTACACTGGGGAAGAGGGGGGAATTCACCAATCACTTCACACTCCACAAGCCATTCTCGTTGTCCATTCCGTTTTCCAGGGTTAATCATCACGCTCAGGTCCTCAGCCAATCCGGTCCGGTACACAAGGGAGATAGTCCAACAGTCCAGGTTACAACAGGTAATCTCACATATATTGCTCTCTTTTCTCCCACTCTTCATTACGCACTTGGCTCTCTCCTACTCTGCCCTTTTGTGCAGGCTGCTTCCTCCTTTATCCCCAAGCATGCCCTGGCTTAATGAACTACATCCTTGCCTCGTTGGGGCAGGAAGTCCATATAAGGCTCGAGGGTAGAGCCAATTGACTGTCAGATATCTCCCCTCAATATACCTGAGTTTTCTCTCTTTCTGTTGCCAGTTCGTTTTGTCCGGTCAAGTCCTACCAGCATGTTCCCGTGTTTCCTGTGCTCTAGTATGAGTTTTTCCTTGTCTTCCTAGTTCTGACCTTTCTGCCTTAACCTGAGCCGTAATTGTACAAACTGGCCATGACTGACCAAGCAGACTCGGACCAGCTCCGCAATGCTGTCAAGGAGCCACCATTGGAAAGCACGAGGAGTTACTGCAATGCCTTATGGAGGGACACCCTGGCAGAATGCCATGACCATGCGTTTGATACATTGCTGGTGCAATTCCGCAGATTCCCAACTAGGCAGCAAGCCACAACAGTAATCCCCCAGACTCCCAGAAACCCCTTACCAGCGGCGCTTCTTCCCAGCCTACCCCAGTGTCGCGAGAACCTCGCTTCCTCCGGAGCGCTACGCTGGAGATTCTGGAACCCGCTTGAAGATAGCGTATTTGATAACGCTGATGTCCGGAAGGGCAGTCGCCTTGGCTACAGCGGTGTGGGAGCAACAGTCCACCGCTTGCCTCAATCTGGAGGAGTTCGTGATGGAGGTACGTAAAGTGTTCGATTCTCCGTTGTCTGGGAGAGAGGCTGCTCGTAAGCTGCTCCAACTACGTCAAGACTCCCGTAGTGTGGCAGAATACATGGTTGATTTTCGCACGTTGGCAGCTGAGAGTGCCTGGAACACGGAAAGCCCTGTTCGACGCATTCCGTGACGGATTATTGGAGATGGTTAAATATGAGTTTGCAGCCCGGGAGCTTCCCATGGACCTCGATTCCCTCATAGCCTTGACCATCCGGATCGATGGGCAGCAAAGGTACATTGGAGGGAGAGGGAATCTGTTCCCAGTTGTCCTCGCTTGTCCTCAATTTCCACCTCGCCTCCGAGGAATCCCGGAAGTCTACATTTCCGAGTGAATCCGATGTCACCCGAGCTCTCTCGGAAATCAGAGGGCTGTCAATTCATCTCCTCCGGAGACCATGCAACTGGGCAGGGCTAGATTGTCTCCTGCTGAGCGCTTATGCAGACTAAACATCAAGAGTTGTCTGTATTGTGGATTTCCGGGACATTCCTTACCTACCTGCCCATTAAAAGACCAGGCTTATCAGTAGGTACGAGTACACTTTTGAGCCGTACGGGGAATTTTCAATCTCTCACTACTCGTAACCCCCTCTATGCTACCCTGTTTTGGGGAAAACAGTCCAAATCCATCCGGGTGCTCTTTGACTCTGTGGCCGACGAGAGCTTAATGGACACTACCCTGGTGTCTGAGCTGGGTATCTCCACTCAACCCCTTTCCATCCCGATGGACGTCAGAGCGCTGGCACCCTATTGGCAGAGTCACTCACAATATGGTTCCACCTGCGAGTTGTCAGGTAACCACAGTGAGTCTTTATAGTTTCTGCTCCTGGAGTCTCCTCTTGTACCCATGGTTATGGGATTTTCATGGCTCCAGAGGCCCAATCCTCTAATTGAATAGGCTATGGGTTCCATCATGGGTTGGAGTCCATTTTGCCATGCATATTGTCTGATGTCGGCACAGCCCCGGGATGTCTCCCTGCTAGCCTCAGGTCTGTCCACCATTCCTGTCCGCTCATTTATTCCCAGTCAGCTGAGAAGCACATCCTCCATGTCCGACAGGCCCTCCTGCATCTCCTGGAAAACCAGCTTTCCATCGCTACACCATCTCC
This sequence comes from Oncorhynchus gorbuscha, assembly GCF_021184085.1. Lineage (NCBI taxonomy): Eukaryota > Metazoa > Chordata > Actinopteri > Salmoniformes > Salmonidae > Oncorhynchus > Oncorhynchus gorbuscha. Next base: position 108,712,097 of record NC_060175.1, on the reverse strand, counting down.
TTCCCAGGATACATCATTGCTGCCAGGAACATTCAGATGGACCCTGACAAGGTGAGAGCGGTGGTACAGCAGCAACGTTTCCTGGGGTTTGCTCATTTCTACCATCGTTTCATCTGTGGTTACAGCACCCTTGCTTCCCCCTTCTCTCCATACTCCTCTCCCAAGGTTCTGTTCGATTCCCTACAGCCCCTATCTTAATCCATCCGGACCATGCCGTCAGTTCGTGGTGGAGGCGGACACCTCGGATATCGGAGTGGGGACCAAAAGCTGCATCTCTGCGCCTTCCTTTCCCATCGTCTTAACTCCACTGAGAGGGACTACGTGGGAAATCGAGAATTACTCGCTGTTAAGATGGCGTTGGAGGAGTGGAGGCACTGGTTAGAAGGGGCGGAACATCCATTCTTGGTGTGGACCATAAAAACCTGGAATATCTCTGCACTGCCAAGGCCTAAACTCCAGGCAGGCGAAATGGGCCCTATTATTCACTCGTTTTCATTTCACTATCTCCTACCACCCTGGGTCCAGGAATGTGAAGCCTGACACACTTTCACATCTGTACAGCCCCACCGCTACACCATCGGACCCCGAGGCCATCCTCCCTACTTTCTGTGGCTGCTTTCATCTGGGGAATTGAGGTTGGGCCCCGGCTAATCTGATGTTTGTCCCGGACTCTGCCCGTGCTCTGGTTCTGGAATGGGCACATTCCTCGAGGCTCACTTGTCATCCTGGTTCCTGTGGGACCTTGGCTTTCATCTGACAATGTTTTTTGTGGCCCACCATGGTTCCTTACGTCTCCGCGTTCGTTGCCGCCTGCACTGTGTGTGTGCAGAACAAGACTCTGCGGCAAGCTCCGGCTGGCCTCCTTCAACCACTCCCTGTTCTTCACTGCTCCTGCTCCCATATATTCTTGGACTTCGTCACGGGTCTCCCTCAGTCAGATGGCAACACAACCATCCTTACGGTGGTGGATAGGTTTTCCAAAACCACCCACTTTATCCCCCTTCCTAAGTTGCCCTCAGCTAAGGAGACGGCCCAGCACAAGGTGCAGCATATCTTCCGGGTTCATACACATCTGTTCGACATGGTCTCCGATCGATCGCGGTCCTTAGTTCTCTATCCTCTGGTTTTCATCCCCAGTCTAATGTGCAGTCATCTGCCCAGATATTCGTCTGTTGCTGTTGCCGTACCTGGAAGAGAACCCGGATCGCTCTTCTCAAGTCCAGCTCCAGGTATTGACGACAGGTGGACTGCCACCGGACCTCTGCTACCCGCTACCATCTTGGGCAGAGGGTTTCCACTAGGGATCTGCCCCTCAGAGTGGAGTCCTCCATTTTAACGGCCCTTTCCCCATGTCTAAGGTCCTTAGCCCTATTCACCTTCTGTTGCACTGCACTCTCCATATACGTCCCACTTTCCATGTATCCAGAATTGAACCACTGTCTCACAGTCCTTTGTCTCCTGTTTTCCTGGATTACGACTCTTTGACTGTCATGACTTATCTTCTGCCTTGTACTATAATAAACTCTGAGACTCGTCCACCTCCTGTGTCTAGATCTGGGTCTCTGCCTGAGCCTTGATACTAATAGTGTTGCTGTCCTCGGGCTCTGTGGGGTCTGTTTGTGTTTGTGAACAGAGTCTCAGGACCAGCTTGCTTAGGTGCCTCTTCACCAAGTGCATCTCTCTATAGGTTATGGCTTTGTTATGGAAGGTTTGGGAATTGCTTCCTTTTAGGTGGTTGTGGAATTTAACGGCTCTTTTCTGGATTTTGATAATTAGCAAGTATCGGCCTAATTCTGCTCTGCGTGCATTATTTAGTGTTTTATGTTGTACACAGGATATTTTTTCAGAATTCAGCACACAGTCTCAATTTGCTGCTTGTCAAGAGGGCTTAAGCTGCATCCCTACCTCACCTCATGGCACTGTGGAAAGAAATGGTTTTTCCCCAATTTTAACCGCACACTTGTTGTTTGTGTACATGGATGTTATAATGTCGTATGTTTTACCCCCAACACCACTTTCCATCAGTTTGTATAGCAGACCCTCATGCCAAATTGAGTCAAAAGCTTTTTTGAAATCAACAAAACATGAGAAGACTGTTTTGGTTTGTTTGTTAATTAGGGTGTGGAGGGTGAATACGTGGTCTGTCGTATGGCAATTTGGTAAAAAGCCAGTTCAGTACATTGTTTTCAGGGAGGATTACAGACCAGTATCCCTTCTTTCTTTTCTCTCCAAAACTCTTGAACGTGCCGTCCTTGGCCAGCTCTCCCGCTATCTCTCTCTGAATGACCTTCTTGATCCAAATCAGTCAGGTTTCAAGACTAGTCATTCAACTGAGACTGCTCTCCTCTGTATCACGGAGGCGCTCCGCACTGCTAAAGCTAACTCTCTCTCCTCTGCTCTCATCCTTCTAGATCTATCGGCTGCCTTCGATACTGTGAACCATCAGATCCTCCTCTCCACCCTCTCCGAGTTGGGCATCTCCGGCGCGGCCCACGCTTGGATTGCGTCCTACCTGACAGGTCGCTCCTACCAGGTGGCGTGGCGAGAATCTGTCTCCTCACCACGCGCTCTCACCACTGGTGTCCCCCAGGGCTCTGTTCTAGGCCCTCTCCTATTCTCGCTATACACCAAGTCACTTGGCTCTGTCATAACCTCACATGGTCTCTCCTATCATTGCTATGCAGACGACACACAACTAATCTTCTCCTTTCCCCCTTCTGATGACCAGGTGGCGAATCGCATCTCTGCATGTCTGGCAGACATATCAGTGTGGATGACGGATCACCACCTCAAGCTGAACCTCGGCAAGACGGAGCTGCTCTTCCTCCCGGGGAAGGACTGCCCGTTCCATGATCTCGCCATCACGGTTGACAACTCCATTGTGTCCTCCTCCCAGAGCGCTAAGAACCTTGGCGTGATCCTGGACAACACCCTGTCGTTCTCAACCAACATCAAGGCGGTGGCCCGTTCCTGTAGGTTCATGCTCTACAACATCCGCAGAGTACGACCCTGCCTCACACAGGAAGCGGCGCAGGTCCTAATCCAGGCACTTGTCATCTCCCGTCTGGATTACTGCAACTCGCTGTTGGCTGGGCTCCCTGCCTGTGCCATTAAACCCCTTCAACTCATCCAGAACGCTGCAGCCCGTCTGGTGTTCAACCTTCCCAAGTTCTCTCACGTCACCCCGCTCCTCCGTTCTCTCCACTGGCTTCCAGTTGAAGCTCGCATCCGCTACAAGACCATGGTGCTTGCCTACGGAGCTGTGAGGGGAACGGCACCTCAGTACCTCCAGGCTCTGATCAGGCCCTACACCCAAACAAGGGCACTGCGTTCATCCACCTCTGGCCTGCTCGCCTCCCTACCACTGAGGAAGTACAGCTCCCGCTCAGCCCAGTCAAAACTGTTCGCTGCTCTGGCCCCCCAATGGTGGAACAAACTCCCTCACGACGCCAGGACAGCGGAGTCAATCACCACCTTCCGGAGACACCTGAAACCCCACCTCTTTAAGGAATACCTAGGATAGGATAAGTATTCCCTCTCACCCCCCCTTTAAGATTTTGATGCACTATTGTAAAGTGACTGTTCCACTGGATGTCATAAGGTGAATGCACCAATTTGTAAGTCGCTCTGGATAAGAGCATCTGCTAAATGACTTAAATGTAATGTAATGTATGTAATGAGGAAATGAACGAGTTTGCCGTTAATGATTAATGCAAAGGATTTTCCCAAGGTCACTGTTGACGCATATTCCACGGTAGTTATTGGGGTCAAATTTGTCTCCAATTTTGTGGATTGGGGTGATCAGTCCTTGGTATCAAATATTTGGGAAGATGCCAGAGCTTAGGATGATGTTATAGAGTTTAAATATGGCCAATTTGAATTTGTGGTCTGTATATTTGATCATTTCATTGAGGATACCATCAACACCACAGGCCTTTTTGGGGTGGAGCATTTGTATGATCCTGTAGATCATTCAATGTAATTGGAGAATCCAGTGGGATCTGGAATCCAGTGGGATCTGGAATCCAGTGGGTTCTGGAATCCAGTGGGATCTGGAATCCAGTGGGATCTGGAATCCAGTGGGATCTGGAATCCAGTGGGTTCTGGAATCCAGTGGGTTCTGGAATCCAGTGGGATCTGGAATCCAGTGGGTTCTGGAATCCAGTGGGTTCTGGAATCCAGTGGGATCTGGAATCCAGTGGGATCTGGAATCCAGTGGGTTCTGGAATCCAGTGGGATCTGGAATCCAGTGGGATCTGGAATCCAGTGGGTTCTGGAATCCAGTGGGTTCTGGTCTTTAATAGTTGATTCTTAGATTTTTATTTGTTGATGTATATGTTTTTGCTGTTTGTTCTTTGTTAAAGGGCCAACATTTTGGGAGAATTGTTTCATCCATACATCTCCATTTTGGATAGATAACTCTTCATGTTGTTGTTTGTTTAGTGTCCCAGAAGTCATTAGATTCTATAGATTCTTCATTTACATTGAGCAGATTTCTGACGTGCTGTTCCTTCTTTTTCCATAGTGTATTTCTGTATTGTTTTAGTGATTCACCATAGTGAAGGCGTAGGCTCTGTGTTTCTGGGTCTCTATGTTTTTTGTTGATTGGTTTCTCAATTTTTTTTCTTAGGTTTTTGCATTCTCTTTCTCTCAGACTCTCTCCCCTTCCACCTATCTCTCTGGCTCTCTCCCCCCTCTCTCTCTCTCCCTCTCTCTCTCTCCCCTTCCACCTATCTCTCTGGCTCTCTCCCCCTCTCTCTCTCTCCCCTTCCACCTATCTCTCTGGCTCTCTCCCCCTCTCTCTCTCTCTCCCTCTCTCTCTCTCCCCTTCCACCTATCTCTCTGGCTCTCTCCCCCTCCCTCTCTCTCCCCTTCCACCTATCTCTCTGGCTCTCTCCCCTCTCTCTCTCTCCCCTTCCACCTATCTCTCTGGCTCTCTCCCCTCCCTCTCTCTCCCCTTCCACCTCTCTCTCTGGCTCTCTCCCCCTCTCTCTCTCTCTCCCCTTCCACCTATCTCTCTGGCTCTCTCCCCTCCCTCTCTCTCCCCTTCCACCTCTCTCTCTGGCTCTCTCCCCCTCCCTCTCTCTCCCCTTCCACCTCTCTCTGGCTCTCTCCCCCTCCCTCTCTCTCCCCTTCCACCTCTCTCTCTGGCTCTCTCCCCCTCCCTGTCTCTCCCCTTCCACCTCTCTCTCTGGCTCTCTCTCTCTCCCCTTCCACCTCTCTCTCTGGCTCTCTCCCCCTCTCTCTCTCCCCTTCCACCTCTCTCTCTGGCTCTCTCCCCCCCTCTCTCTCCCCTTCCACCTCTCTCTCTGGCTCTCTCCCCCTCCCTCTCTCTCCCCTTCCACCTCTCTCTCTGGCTCTCTCCCCCTCTCTCTCTCCCCTTCCACCTCTCTCTCTGGCTCTCTCCCTCTCTCTCTCTCCCCTTCCACCTCTCTCTCTGGCTCTCTCCATCTCTCTCTCTCCCCTTCCATCTCTCTCTCTCACCCTCTCTCCCCCTCCCTCTCTCTCCCCTTCCATCTCTCTCCCCTTCCACCTCTCTCTCTCCCCCTCTCTCCCCCTCCCCTCTCTCCCCCTCCCTCTCTCTCCCCCTCCGTCTCTCTCCCCTCCGTCTCTCTCCCCCTCCCTCTCTCTCCCCCTCCCTCTCTCTCCCCTTCCCCTCTCTCTCCCCCTCCGTCTCTCCCCCCTCTGTCTCTCTCCCCCTCCCTCTCTCCCCCTCCCCCTCTCTCCCCCTCCGTCTCTCTCCCCCTCCGTCTCTCTCCCCTCCCTCTCTCTCCCCCTCCCTCTCTCTCCCCCTCTGTCTCTCTCCCCCTCTGTCTCTCTCCCCCTCCGTCTCTCTCCCCTCCGTCTCTCTCCCCTCCCTCTCTCTCCCCCTCTGTCTCTCTCCCCCTCCCTCCTCCAGACCTTTGAGGGCCACTCCGTTGCGTCTGATGGCTGTAATGGCATCGTTGATATCATCCTCTGATGTCATAGTAGAATCCACATTCACCACCTCAAAATCCACAGGTACACAGCAGAACCTAATGTACATACAGAAATGTAGGAGTTAGTGTGTGTGTGTGTGTGTGTGTGTGTGTGTGTGTGTGTGTGTGTGTGTGTGTGTGTGTGTGTGTGTGTGTGTGTGTGTGTGTGTGTGTGTGTGTGTGTGTGTGTGTGTGTGTGTGTGTGTGTGTGTGTGTGTGTGTGTGTGTGTGTGTCTAACCTGAACAGTTCTCTAACATGGCTGAGTAGCTCAGGTCCGATACCGTCTCCTGGGATGAGAGTCACCGTGTGACGACCCCCGTACCGTGCTGGGGGTGGCTGGAACACACAGAACCACAACAAGGAATACAGAACCCTAACCCCAGCCTTTTCTTAAACCAGCAATGACTAGAAGCTACAACAATATAACTATGACCACTACTTTGTGTGTGTGTGTCCCTGTACTCACTATGATCTGTTGTAGAGGATGGAGGGAGAGGATAGAGGAGATAAGAGGGATCGTTAGTCAGGGAGAACGGACAGACAGGTTCTTGCTAATATATTAGCATCCATGCTATCTATGGGCATAACGACAGGACCCATAGTGTAGTTAGTTATTTTGGGTACAGTGTATTACAGGGCCATAACAGTCGGGTTGACATGGTGGGAGAGGCAGAAGGCATCTTGAGATTCCAATACATCTGTATTTAAAGGGTTGGACTAAAGGAAAGGTAAGAGCAGCCAGAAGCAGTATACAGGAGCTCTGGAGAGCATGTCTTCATTCTAACAGTAACCATCATCTCCATGATCTCAGACATTACTTATCAATCACTAACATCCAATTCCTATCCCTACATGCTAACCAGCCTGCAGGGTCGTATCCGCGTGTTGATGTTGTCCACCCACACCAGGCAAGATCAGAACACGCAGGTTGAAATATCAAAACAAACTCTAAACTTGGGGATATGTTGAAAATAATTAAACATTAATGACAATTTAGCTTGCTAGCTTGCTGTTGCTAGCTAATTTGTCCTATTTAGCTAGCTTGCTGTTGCTAGCTAATTTGTCCTGAGATATAAACATTGGGTTGTTATTTTACCTGAAATGCACAAGGTCCTCTACTCTGACAATTCATCCACAGATAAAAAGGGTAAACTGAGTTAGTTTCTAGTAATTTCTCCTCCTTCAGGCTTCTTCTTCTTTGGACTTGATATGGCGGTTGGTAACCAAAGTTAAGGTGCTTTACCACCATCAACTGGTCTGGACTACACGGTGACTACACGGTGACTACACGGTGACTACACGGTGACTACACGGTGACTCTACACGGTGACTCTACACGGTGACTCTACACGGTGACTCTACACGGTGACTCTACACGGTGACTACGGTGACTACACGGTGACTACACGGTGACTACACGGTGACTACATGGTGACTCTACACGGTGACTCTACATGGTGACTCTACATGGTGACTCTACACGGTGACTACATGGTGACTCTACACGGTGACTCTACACGGTGACTCTACATGGTGACCCTACACGGTGACTACATGGTGACTCTACACGGTGACTACACGGTGACTCTACACGGTGACTCTACACGGTGACTCTACACGGTGACTCTACACGGTGACTCTACACTCTACACGGTGACTCTACATGGTGACTCTACACGACTCTACACGTGACTACACTACATGGTGACTCTGACTACTGGTGACTACTCTACACGGTGACTCTACACGGTGACTACACGGTGACTCTACACAGTGACTCTACACGGTGACTCTCCACGGTGACTCTACACGGTGACTACATGGTGACTCTACACGGTGACTACACGGTGACTACACGGTGACTACATGGTGACTCTACACGGTGACTACATGGTGACTCTACACGGTGACTACACGGTGACTCTACACGGTGACTCTACACGGTGACTCTACACGGTGACTCTACACGGTGACTACATGGTGACTCTACACAGTGACTCTACACGGTGACTCTACACGGTGACTCTACATGGTGACTCTACACGGTGACTACACGGTGACTACACGGTGACTACATGGTGACTACATGGTGACTACATGGTGACTCTACACGGTGACTACATGGTGACTCTACACGGTGACTACATGGTGACTCTACACGGTGACTCTACACGGTGGCTCTACACGGTGACTACACGGTGACTACACGGTGACTACACGGTGACTACACGGTGACTCTACACGGTGACTACACGGTGACTCTACACGGTGACTCTACACGGTGACTCTACACGGTGACTACATGGTGACTCTACACGGTGACTCTACACGGTGACTCTACGGTGACTCTACACGGTGACTACACGGTGACTCTACACGGTGACTCTACACGGTGACTACATGGTGACTCTACACGGTGACTACATGGTGACTCTACATGGTGACTCTACACGGTGACTACATGGTGACTCTACACGGTGACTACATGGTGACTCTACACGGTGACTCTACACGGTGACTCTACACGGTGGCTCTACACGGTGACTCTACATGGTGACTCTACACGGTGACTACATGGTGACTCTACACGGTGACTCTACACGGTGACTCTACATGGTGACTCTACACGGTGACTCTACATGGTGACTCTACACGGTGACTACATGGTGACTCTACACGGTGACTCTACACGGTGGCTCTACACGGTGACTCTACACGGTGACTCTACACGGTGACTACATGGTGACTCTACACGGTGACTCTACACGGTGACTCTACATGGTGACTCTACACGGTGACTCTACATGGTGACTCTACACGGTGACTCTACATGGTGACTACATGGTGACTCTACACGGTGACTCTACACGGTGACTCTACACGGTGACTCTACTCTACATGGTGACTCTACACGGTGACTCTGACTCTACGGTGACTCTACTGGTGACTCTACATGGTGACTCTACACGTGACTCTACATGGTGACTCTACACGGTGACTACACGGACTGACTCTACACGGTGACTCTGACTCTACACGGTGACTCTACACGGTGACTCTACACGGTGACTACATGGTGACTCACGGTGACTCTACATGGTGACTCTACACGGTGACTCTACAACTCTACACGTGACTCTACACGGTGACTCTACACGGTGACTACATGGTGACTCTACACGGTGACTCTACTACATGGTGACTGACGGTGACTCTGACACGGTGACACGGTGACTACACGGTGACTCTACACGGTGACTCTGACTACATGGTGACTCTGACACGGTGACTACATGGTGACTCTACATGGTGACTCTACTCTACGGTGACTCTACACGTGACTCTGGTGACTCTACGGTGACTCTACACGGTGACTCTACACGGTGACTCTACATGTGACTCTGACTACATGGTGACTCTACACTACACGGTGACTCTACACGGTCATTACATGGTGACTCTACACGGTGACTCTACACGGTGACTACATGGTGACTCTACACGGTGACTCTACACTCTACACGGTGACTCTACATGGTGACTCTACACGGTGACTACATGGTGACTCTACACGGTGACTCTACATGGTGACTCTACACGGTGACTACATGGTGACTCTACAAGGTGAAAGTGACACACGGTGACTCTGTGACTCTACACTCTACACGGTGACTCTACACGGTGACTCTACACGGTGACTACATGGTGACTCTACACGGTGACTCTACATGGTGACTCTACACGGTGAAAGTGACCGTTTTGGTGACTCTACACGGTGACTCTACACGGTGACTCTACACGGTGACTCAACACGGTGACTACATGCTGACTGACTTACACGGTGACTCTACACGGTGAACTACATGGTGACTCTACACTGTGACTACATGGTGACTCTACACGGTGACTCTACACGGTGACTCTACACGGTGACTCTACACGGTGACTACATGGTGACTCTACACGGTGACTCTACACGGTGACTACACTCTACACGGTGACTACACTGGTGACTCTGACTACACGGTGACTACATGACTCTACACGTGACTACATGGTGACTCTACACGGTGACTCTACACGGTGACTACATGGTGACTCTACACGGTGACTACATGGTGACTCTACACGGTGACTACATGGTGACTCTACACAGTGACTCTACACGATGACTACATGGTGACTCTACACGGTGACTACATGGTGACTCTACACTCTACACGTGACTCTACACGGTGACTCTACATGGTGACTCTACACGGTGACTACATGACTCTACACGGTGACTACATGGTGACTCTACACGGTGACTCTACATGGTGACTCTACACGGTGACTCTACACGGTGACTACATGGTGACTCTACACGGTGACTCTACACGGTGACTCTACACGGTGACTCTACACGGTGACTCTACACGGTGACTACATGGTGACTCTACACGGTGACTCTACATGGTGACTCTACACGGTGACTCTACACGGTGACTCTACATGGTGACTCTACACGGTGACTACACGGTGACTCTACACGGTGACTCATGGTGACTCTACATGGTGACTCTACACGGTGACTCTACATGGTGACTCTACACGGACTGACTACATGGTGACTCTACACGGTGACTCTACACGGTGACTCTACATGGTGACTCTACACTCTACATGGTGACTCTACACGGTGACTCTACACTACATGTGACTCTACACGGTGACTCTACACTACATGGTGACTCTACATGGTGACTCTACACGGTGACTCTACACGGTGACTCTACACGGTGACTCATGGTGACTCTACATGGTGACTCTACACGGTGACTCTACACGACTCTACACGGTGACTCTACTGACTCTACGGTGACTCTACACGGTGACTCTGGTGACTCTACATGGTGACTCTACACGGTGACTCTACTCTACATGGTGACTCTACACGGTGACTCTGGTGACTCTACACGGTGACTACATGGTGACTCTACACGGTGACTACATGGTGACTCTACATGACTCACGGTGACTCTACACGGTGACTACATGGTGACTCTACACGGTGACTACACGGTGACTCTACACGTGACTCTGACACTCTACACGGTGACTCTACACGGTGACTCTACACGGTGACTCTACACGGTGACTCTACATGTGACTGACTCTACACGGTGACTACATGGTGACTCTACACGGTGACTCTACACGTGACTCTACACGGTGACTCTACACGGTGACTCTGACATGGTGACTCTACTACTCTACGGTGACTCTACTCTACACGGTGACTCTACACGGACTGACTCTACACGGTGACTACATGGTGACTCTACACGGTGACTCTACACGGTGACTCTACGGTGACTCTACACGGTGACTGGTGACTCTACACGGTGACTCTGGTGACTCTACACGGTGACTCTACATGACTACATGGTGACTCTACACGGTGACTCTACACGGTGACTCTACACGGTGACTCTACACGGTGACTACATGGTGACTCTACATGGTGACTCTACACGGTGACTACATGGTGACTCTACACGGTGACTCATGGTGACTCTACACTCTACACGGTGACTCTACACGGTGACTACATGGTGACTCTACACTCTCACTACATGGTGACTCTACATGGTGACTCTACACGGTGACTACACGGTGACTCTGGTGACACATGGTGACTCTACACGGTGACTCTACTCTACACGGTGACTCTACACGGTGACTACATGGTGACTCTACACGGTGACTCTACACGGTGACTACATGGTGACTCTACACGTGACTCTACACGGTGACTCTACATGGTGACTCTACACGGTGACTACATGGTGACTCTACACGGTGACTCTACACGGTGACTCTACACGGTGACTCTACACGGTGACTCTACACGGTGACTACATGGTGACTCTACACGGTGACTCTACACGTGACTCTACACGGTGACTCTACACGGTGACTCACCGTTTTGTGACACGGTGACTCTACACGGTGACTCTACACGGTGACTCTACACGGTGACTCTACATGGTGACTCTACACTCTACACGGTGACTCTACACTCTACACGGTGACTCTACATGGTGACTCTACACGGTGACTCTACACTACATGGTGACTCTGACTCTACATGGTGACTGACTACACGGTGACTCTACACGGTGACTCTACACGGTGACTCTACATGGTGACTACATGGTGACTCTACATGGTGACTCTACACGGTGACTCTACATGACTCTACACCGTGACTCTACACGGTGACTCTACACAGTGACTCTACATGGTGACTCTACACGGTGACTCTACATGGTGACTCACGGTGACTCTACACGGTGACTCTACACGGTGACTCTACACTACATGGTGACTCTACACGGTGACTCTACACGGTGACTACATGGTGACTCTACACGGTGACTCTACACGGTGACTCTACACGGTGACTCTACACGGTGACTACATGGTGACTCTACGGTGACTACATGGTGACTCTACACGGTGACTCTACATGGTGACTCTACATGGTGACTCTACACGGTGACTACATGGTGACTCTACACGGTGACTCTACACGGTGACTACATGGTGACTCTACACGGTGACTACATGGTGACTCTACACGGTGACTCTACACGGTGACTCTACACGGTGACTCTACACGGTGACTCTACACGGTGACTCTACACGGTGACTCTACACGGTGACTACATGGTGACTACATGGTGACTCTACACGGTGACTACACGGTGACTCTACATGGTGACTCTACACGGTGACTCTACATGGTGACTCTACACGGTGACTCTACACGGTGACTACATGGTGACTCTACACGGTGACTCTACACGGTGACTCTACACGGTGACTCTACACGGTGACTCTACACGGTGACTCTACACGGTGACTACATGGTGACTCTACACGGTGACTGACTGACTCTACATGGTGACTCTACATGGTGACTCTACACGGTGACTCTACACGGTGACTCTACATGGTGACTCTACACGGTGACTCTGGTGACTCTACACGGTGACTCTACACGGTGACTCTACACGGTGACTCTACATGGTGACTCTACACGGTGACTCTACACGGTGACTCTACACGGTGACTCTACACGGTGACTCTACACGGTGACTACATGGTGACTCTACATGGTGACTCTACACGGTGACTCTACACGGTGACTCTACACGGTGACTCTACACGGTGACTACATGGTGACTCTACACGGGTGACTCTACACGGTGACTCTACACGGTGACTACATGGTGACTCT